>NC_057813.1:99275886-99503107 GCF_018294505.1 Triticum aestivum | reverse complement strand
TTCTCCTTGAGAAGCTCCCATCTCCCGAGTCGCGAAACCTCGGCCCCACCTCCATGGCGCACCCCACTGCACCAATTTCACAGTCGCCCTCCTCCCTAATGCCGGAGACGTTGTCCATTTGTCGTCGTGCACTGGGTCGTGTGCCTCTTACTCTGTGCTGCTAGTGCTGCCTCGACGACGGCCGCGTGAACCGTACCAGAGCCTATTCACCCCCGCTGTTGTTCACGGCACCGGAGCGGCTCCAACTTCGGATCCGTCCAGAGTCCTGGCGCTGCTTCCGCATAGCCGTCGACCATCGCGACATCGCTCTTTCCCTACCGCCGGTTGCTGCCGCAACCGCGCCGGCCTCACCGACTCAGCAGCTGGACCTTCCTACTTCACCATGCTGCCAGATAGGTCGCACCCTCATCTCAAATCACTTTATTTAGGCGTCAGTTGTCTGAATTTTTATTCTGGGCCAATCGATTCCCAATGGGAAGCAGCACCCCTCGAGGCGGCGGAGCTCCTAGGCTGGCGGTTGGCTGGTGTCTAACGTAAGGTTGTAGGGCCGCAAGTTCACCGCGGAAGCAGCGCTTAGATGGCTATGTTTTAGAGTTGCGTGTGTTGAAGGTACTGCCGCCACCGGATCTGGATGACGGGGAGTCTTTGTGGATTGGCCCGGGGCGGCGCAACCACGGCAGTGTGGTGGGGCGGGGAGTGGGGTTTTGGCCGGGGCCATGGACGGCGGAGGGAGGCTACTCTGCCCTTGGTCGTTGGCTCTTCGGGGAAGATTCCAAACAGTGTCAGCCGGGAGGCACAAGACGGCCATCAAGCCATCCGGCGTAGATTGGACAGTACCAAAATAAAATAAAATCGTGTGACCCCAATTTAGCCTTCAGTCAACAGACGTGTGACCACTCTCGTACCTTGTTGTTGATCTCTTAGTGTATTTCTCCAGATCAAAGAGATATGTCGTTCTTAACATTATGTGTTATCTGCATCTTCAGACACACCGTCTTCCGACTCATGGCAGCTGCTCTAACAAGGGAAGCATACACCAGAAGGGAGCTATAGTCCCCACTCAACAGTTCCCTGCATCGAATGCGTGTGCCCGACATGGACAGCCACAACAACTGCAGGGCCATCGACAAGTCAGCACATGATGCTCACTCCTATGGATGGCAGCCAGGTAGGTTGTACCCTCATCTTACTTGTGTGCAACATTTATGGCGTTGTTATTCATCTAAGCATGGAAAATAGATCATCACATTTCACTGTATATTCATGCTGATCTCTTACGGGTCTTGTCCAGGAGTTCACGTTGTTCCATAGTTCAGCTAAGATACTTATTCTTTAGGTAACGTTGTTCCATAGTTATCATCCATCAGCCAATGCTATCCCACAGGCTGGTGATTATAGTATTATACCACTTCTAGTATTACCTATGTTGTTCTTTAATACTTTTGTGTGCCATCTAGTTAATCTCGAGTACAAATGATACATATTCTGTAGCTTTCATCTGTGTTCTCCCTTTAGTTTATGAGACCTGTTGCTGCTAGTTAACCCCAGTCCTACTATTTATGTCGTCTCCTACATGCACTCATTACATAAATCTAACTACTAGTTGTCTTCCATGCATGTCAGATATAATTGCACACACTGATATATCCACAAGAACCTCATGGAGCAATGTAAAGGCCAATAAACTTGATGTCAATGATACCCAATATGATGGAACATGTAAAGGCAGTTCTTCAGAAGACTTGCAGAAAGATGATGAATCCTCTTCACCCCACAAGGTCCTTGCTCTAACTTGGCCTATGATATGGGTACAACCTGCATATAATGTCCTGGAGTGTATCTACTCTGTTGCAATGCCATGTGCTTAGCATGCTGATCATGCATGTAAATATGTCATGCCTTCCTGTTTTTCAGTACCTATTCCATTCATGATAACATATTTTCAAATTCAAGTACTGTCATTCTACTCTATCGCAATGCCATCTGCTTAATTTGGACATCATGCTTTTGAATATCTTATGCATTGTTATTCATCAGTATGTACTTCACATGTCTGCCATACCATGTTTTTTTACATTGAAGTGTTGTTCTAGTACTCTGTTGCAATGCCATCTTGTTTTCCCAATCATACACGTGTATGTTGCCTTAGTTATTTCTGTACGTATTCCGCTAGCATATAGTTTTACATTCAAGTAGTGTTTTTTTTGCAGTGTTGTCCTGTCGTATCCCTAGCTCTTACACCATACTCCCTCCGTCCAGATTACATGTTGCCGAAATGGATAAAAAAGGATGTATCTAGAACTGAAATATGCCTAGACCCATCCATTTTTTCCGGATGGAGGGAATACATGTCAATATGTCATGACTTTCTATTCTTCAGTACCTATTCCATCTCTCTGTTGTCGCATGTTTTATAATTAAAGCACCATTCTTCTATACAAGGCATGCAAGGGGAAGACGACTATGTTAGAGTCTGAAGGGTTACAAACAAGGCCTTTGCAAAAGATCCAAACGCCAGGAGATAATAAAACAACTCCAGTTTTTATACATACTGCTCCAGCACAGGGAAACCCAACTCCTACTGATAATAAGCAGATTCCAGTGGCCAAAGAACTAGTCCGCTCCAGTCCAGCAAAAATATGTCAACTCAATTCTAAGAAGCATGTGCGTATCCTTGCATCATGAAATTTTATAGCATGCTGATCATATTTTCTACATGTTTCTTACCCATCTCTCTTTTAGAAAATAAGCTTAACAGATAGAAGAATTTCTGCATTGGTATCGTTTATGAGGAAAGATTCTTGCAGGAATTCTCTGTGCTCCAATGTAGATGTAAGTACCTGTTGTATATTACTATATTTTTAGATCAGCATGTATTTTGTTAATCGGTGTGAATCCAACCTTTATCTGATCTAAATTTAGTTGTAGCAAAATGTATGATTAAAGACCACAATTTTGATTTTTGTAAGGAAAACTGCCTGGTAGTTTTGCATCCTGAGCTGCATGAGTGTACTATCTCATATAAGTGGGTTTGAATACCTGTAGTGGGTTTTTCAGTGTTTTTTTACTGTGTTGACCTGTCGTATCCCTAGCTCTTACATCATACTCCCTCCGTCTGGATTAAATGTCGCAGAAATTGATAAAACTGGATGTATCTAGAAATGAAATACGCCTAGACCCATCCATTTATTTCCGGATGGAGGGAATACATGTCAATATGTCATGCCTTTCTATTCTTCAGTACCTATTCCATCTATGTTGTAGCATGTTTTATAACTGAATCACCATTCTTCTATATAAGCATGCATGGGGAAGACGACTATGTTAGAATCTGAAGGGTTACAAACTAGGTCTTTGCAAAAGATCCAAACGCTAGGAGATAATAAACCAACTCCATTTTTCATAGATACTGCTCCAGCATAGAGAAACCCAACTCCCACTGATAATAAGCAGATTCCAGTGGCCAAAGAACTAGTCCGCTCCAGTCCAGCAAAAGAATGTCAACTCCATTCTAAGAAGCGTGTGAGTATCCTTGCATCATGAAAGTTTATAGCATTCTAATCATATTTTCTACATGTTTCTTACCCATCTCTCTTTTAGAAAATAAGGTTAAACGATAGAAGACTTCCTCCATTGGGATCGTATTCGAGGAAAATATCTTGCGGGAATTCTCTGTGCTCCAATGATGATGTAAGTACCTGTTGTATATCACTATATTTTTACATCAACATGTATTTTGTTAATCGGCATGCATCTAACCTTTATCTGATCTAAAATTAGTTGTAGCAAAATGTTAAAGGCGCCAATGTTGATTTTTGTAAGGAAAGCTGCCTGGTAGTTTTGCATACTGAGCTACATGAATGTACTATCTCATATCACGCACATTACTGAATTGTAGTGCTTCTCTGGTTGGCCATTCATTCATTGTGTCAATGTTGCTTTCGTACTACCTTACCTGGCTGATGATAGTTGTGCCATATTGTGTTAATTTGGTGTAGGCTAGTTGCCCAAACATTTGTTGTGTCAATGTTGCTTTCCTATTATATGACTTGGCCAATGATAGCAATGCTAGTGTGTTAATTTTGTGCAGGCTACTGAAGATAAGAAGACAAACTCTAAAAACAGCAAGGCAACCCCATTGTTTCTTTCCAGTAAATCTAGGCCAGGTAATATGGAAATAACTCATGATTAATCTGTTTGGTTCCCGTCCTAATTTATGTTATGATGCAGTGGTCGAGACACTCTCCACTATCAATAATACAAGCCTGCCAAAATCGCCATCTGAATCTGTTTAGTATCCTCTGTCTCGAATGCAACAGAATAAATGTATGTTTGTGAACCAATTAATGGCTGAAGCAATGATGGAAATGGTGGATGAATCAGAGGTGCAGAGTCGTGCGACACAACAACTGATCAATGTTTTCAGAGACAGTGTAACAAAGCAGCAAGAACTTGCCCACATGCTTATGGGCGTCATCTATGCTGAGGTTGCAGATTGTGACGTTGTAGATGGTTAGGTTCTGCTCATTTATTTGCACTGGCATCAATCTTTGATTGCCCAGTGGATGTAATTTCCTGTAATATATGCTGGATGTGCAACGTTATTCCTTGTATGTCGTACCTTTGCTTGATCGGTTTTGGTCATGTGCATAATTGCTCGTCGTAATGGGCTCAAATTATCTAATTTGGCCTAAAGACATGTATGAACTTTAGTGGGGCCATTAAGTTAATGGGCCGTTACTAGGCCGAAAGTTAATGGTCGTCCCTCTTACCTCCCGGGTCGTTAATAGGCCGACATCGAAGCGGGCAACAGGTGGCCCCAATTTATTTCACGGGCCGTTAACAGGTCGTTACTAAGTTTGGGCTACATATGGCCCAACTATACTGTAGGCCTTTAGCAGGCCGAAAGAGACATCGGGCTTGTACTGGACCATGAAGAGCATGGGCCGCTAAGAGGCTGAAAGTCAGGTCGTATTGTAAATGGCCCAACTGTGTGCGGGCATTTAGCATGCCGAAAGAGAAACCGGGCTGGTATTGGACCATGACGGGCATGGGCCGTTAAAAGGCCAAAACTAAGGTCCGACTACAAATGGCCCAACTCATCTGTGGTCCGTTAATAGGCCGAAAGGCACACAAGGCCGGGAATTGGCCCAACACTTAAATGGGTCGCTAAAAAGCCAAAACTCAAGTCCGACTACAAATGGCCCAACTGATTTATGGGCCGTCAACAGGCTAAAAGTGACACCGGGCCAGATATTGGCCCAACACTTAAATGGGCCGCTAAAAGGCCGAAACTCAGGTCCGACTACAAATGGCCCATCAGATTTATGGGCCGTCAACAGGCTGAAAGACACACCGGGCCGGAAATTAGCCTAACATTTAAATGGGTCGCTAAAAGGCCAAAAGATGTACATCCTGAAAATTGGCCCATCCATTAAATGGGCCGTTAATAAGCCGAAATCTCATCAGGCCGATATTGAGCCCAACTATATAGCGGGTTGTTAATGGGCTCGAACTGACGATGGTCTGCAATGGTGTCAAATCTTTAACGGGCCGCTGACGAGCCGAATTGGCACATCTCGTATGCGTCGTGGGCTTAAATGGACCTGACACAAGTAGGCCTTATATGGGCCGGCCTGCTAATTTTTACTGGGCCGGCCTTTTTCACCGGAATGGGCCACTGTTGGGCCGTGCCACGTATCGACCTATCATAGGCGCCTCCTATCCAATGAGTGGATGACATCTGTCCCAACGGTGAGGCAACACGTGTTTCCTGCGGCCAATGATGATTTTACACGTGGAAAATCCCCATTGGTCCGGGCTGTTAACAGGTTATCGGATCCAAAACCGGACCCGATAGCTTAACGGCATTCCGTTATGGTGGATGCCACGTGTCGGTCACCCTTGACGAAAGCACTTCTGTGACGCGCCATTTATTGTCATGGAAGTGGACACTTCCGTGATGATAATTTTGCTAATGTCATGGAACACTTCTACGACAGCACATGTATGACTATCTTGATTCTATCATAAAATCGTCATGGATGTACATGCATGACAAAAAATGCGACCTACTGTGACAAACACGTATCATAACGTAAGTGTATTTTTTTGTAGTGCTTCTCCCTTTTTGTCCTCACAACCACCACCATATACCACATATAGTGCTATGTCCATGGCTTGCGCTCATGTATTGCATAAGATTTGAAAAAGCTGAAGCGCGTTAAAAAGTATGAACCAATTGCTTGGATGAAACCGGTGTCGTGCATGATGGGAGTATTGGTGTGATGAAAATGAAGCATGGCCAAACTATATGATTTTGTAGGGATAAGCTTTATTTGGCTATGTTATTTGATAAGACATAATTGCTTGGTTGGCATGCTTGAAGTATTATTGTTTTTATGTCAAATGATAGACTATTGCTTTGAATCACTTGTGTCTTAATATTCATGCCATGATTAGATTCCATGGTCAAGATTATGCTAGGTAGCATTCCACATCAAAAATTATCTTTTTATCATTTACCTACTTGAGGACGAGCAAGAATTAAGCTTGGGGATGTTGATACGTCTCCATCGTATCTATAATTTTGATTGTTTCATGCCAATATTCTACAACTTTCATATAATTTTGGCAACTTTTTATATTAGTTTTGGGACTAACATATTGATCCAGTGCCCAATGCCAGTTCCTGTCTGTTGCATGTTTTATGTTTTGCAGGAAACCCATATCAAACGGAATCCAAACGGGATAAAACCGGATGGAGAATATTTTTGGAATATTTGGGATTTTTCGGAGGAAGAATCAATGCGGAACGGTGCCCGAGGTGGCCACGAGGCAGGGGGCGCGCTTGGCCCCACTGGGTGCGCCCCTGACCCTCGTGAGTCCCTCGTAAGGCGGTTGATGCTCTACTTTGGCCGCAAGAAAGCTAATTTTTGGAAAAATATCTGGGCGAAAGTTTCAATCCAATCGGAGTTACGGATCTCAGGATATAAAAGAAACAGTGCCAGGGCAGAATCCAGGAGCGCAGAAACAGAGAGAGACAGAGAGACAGATCCAATCTCTAAGGGGCTCTCGGCCCTCCCACACCATGGGAGCCAAGGACCAGAGGGGAAACCCTTCTCCCATCTAGGGAGAAGGTCAAGGAAGAAGAAGAAGAAGAAGGGGGGCTCTCTCCCCCTCGCTTCCGGTGGTGTCGGAACGCCGCCGGGGGCCATCATCATCACTGCGATCTACACCAACACCTCTGCCATCTTCACCAACATCTCCATCACCTTCCTCCTTCTATATTCAGCGGTCCACTCTTCTGCAACTCGCTGTACCTTCTACTTGAACATGGTGCTTTATGCTTCATATTATTGTCCAATGATGTGTTGCCATCCTATGATGTTTGAGTAGATTTTTGTTGTCCTATTGGTGATTGATGAATTGCTATGATTGGTTTAATTTGCTTGTGGTTATGTTGCTATCCTTTGGTGCCCATCTGTCAGTGTACAAAAGTAGGGGCTCTGCTTTTGACCCCTTTACTTGTGCACGGGCAGTTAGAGCCACCCGCCACGACCACGGATAACAGGGCAGGAGAGGGAAGCCGGAGAGAAGCCGAAGGAACAAGACAAACAAAGCAATGACAAGGACCAAGGCCACAAAGATCGGATGGACAAAGCAGGTTTCCCCGGCAAGGACCCTTGTCGGGGCAGCCCCAGCAAGACCCTTGCCGAGGTAGCTCGCCCACACCAGCTGAGCGAACCACCTTAGAGCCCACCAACGCTAAACAAACGCATTGGGACAGGGTGCACGAGGCACTTCCGTGGTGGCATGTAGATCTTTGTGAAGACAAAGAATAGTCAAGATCAAATAAGGATAGGAAGGCAACAATCCTCGGCAGGGTTCTTACCGAGGAAGCCCACGTTTGCCCGGCAAGGTCCTTGCCGGGGACGACGGCGTGCCGCGGCGAGACCCTTGCCGGGCCACCCGGCAAGGCCCTCGCCAGACGCGCCAGTAGGGCCACTACCAGGCCCATGCTAGCCAAGTCTCCGCCACCGTTCGCATGCAGCTGCCGATCCAACCAGTTGGGCAAGCACCTGCGTGGCAACATGCAGCCCTTCATGGAGGCTCCACCATCGCGCCACCTCAGCTGCCTGCCTGCCTACATGGCACCGTATGCACCGCTGGCCAGGGCGCGTGTCGAAGCAAGGAGGAGCGGTGATGGACGGGACGTGCCTTGCTCCCGTCCCCGATAAAGTGAAGGGACACCTAAGCCTCGCATTAAATGCACTTTGTCCTGTAATACCAGTGATAAGCTCACAACGCTGTAGCACTTTCCACCTCCTGTGTGCCACTGTGTCAGCCCCTTTCACCTATAAAAGGAGGCCCATGGCGCACCAGAGAGGGATTCGGTTCTTTGGAACCTGGCAACATCCAGAGCTAGTTCAAGAGCTCAAGAACACTAAATACATCGACCAAAGTAGGATCATAGGGTTTTACGCATCTTTG
Source organism: Triticum aestivum (assembly GCF_018294505.1). Lineage (NCBI taxonomy): Eukaryota > Viridiplantae > Streptophyta > Magnoliopsida > Poales > Poaceae > Triticum > Triticum aestivum. The sequence goes on along the minus strand of NC_057813.1, from coordinate 99,494,614 downwards.
TGGCCCGAACCTGGGTAAATCCCCTTTGTGATGTCCACTAGTCCCGCTCTTCTCACGATCCCGCGCCTCGCAACCGTAGTAGGGATTCTTGTGATCCCATAGGTGTCTTTTCCCACTGACATATTTGGCGCGCCAGGTAGGGGTGCAATTTTGAGAATCTGGTCGAGTGGTAAGCCTAGCAGTTCATCATCGCCATAGCTCCTGCGGAGAAAGCAGCCAAGAGGGAGGCGCTACCCATTGGCGGGAAGGACGCCGAGGCGGCGACGAGAGAGCTAAGTCATGCTGAATTTTGAGTTTTTCTCCTTAGATATAAGGTTATTTTCCTCGATGCTTCGGCCTATGTATGGAGAGCCTGTACGAAGAGGGGCCCTCCTATGATTGGCAACGCCCTTGTTCTGTTTCGAGTCCGCTCAACGGTTTGAGCGGCCGCGTCGAGAGCAGCGGGGTAGCCTTTCGCCATCAGCAACGTCCTCGGCTCTAACTCGAGTCAAGCTCGACAGATCGAGCGGCCGCACCAAGGACGGTAAGGTGCTTTTCCCGGCAACAAGCACACCCGGCAGGCTAATGAGGATCCGTCCTCAAAACGCCGCCCTAGGTTTACATGCTGGCAAGCCTACCCGGTCGACGTGGGGTGGACATACAAAGGAAAATTGAACAGGAAAATAACATGCATAATTTCAGGAGCATTGCAGAGTTATATTACATAAATTGTCGCCGCGGTTCTAACTAAAGATAGCATTGTCTTGGTCATGAACCCACAGCGGCGACAAAGAACAGGGTGCCTAGTCCCGGCGCTGGCCCTCCAACCTCTTGGTTTTGTCAATGCGGCTGAGGATGGGCTGGATACGCTCATGGAGCGCCACGATGTCGGCGTCCTCCGGCAAGCTCTTCAGCATACCTCCGAAGTCGAGGTCAGGGTGCCAGTGTGCAATCTTGGTTTGCACCCTGGTCATGGTACCCCGGCAGAGTATTCGGGGCTCTTCGGCCAGGCAGGCCGCCCGGTTGGAATGAAGCCGCTCGAGGGCGCTGACGACCTTCTCAAAGTATATGGTCAGGTTGGTGTTGGGGCTCAGGTTCGCCTCCGGGGCGTACCTCATGTCCGGCATCCCCATAATGGTCAGCTGATCGGCAGCCGAATTTGCAACGGCGACAAGGCGTTCGAGCCAGCGCTTCTCGCCCGCCACTTGGTCGTTGAGGCTGGGAGTCTCGTTCATCCGTAGCTGCTACTCCATCGCCAGGTCCTTGGTCAGGATCTCTTCTTGGGCCCTGGCCTCCGACAGCATCTTCTCGAGATCCCCCAGCTTCAGCTGGAGGTCTCTGATGGAGTTGTTGGCATCGAAGAGCTCTTCGGCCTTGCTGATGACCGCACCCTCTGCCTCCACCAGGGCGCCGTTGAGCGTGTCCTTCTCCTGGGCAGCTTTAAAGCTTGCTCCTCTAGCTCCTTCACCCTACCGGCGTAGGCCTGGGCCTGGGCATTGAGTGCCTCTTGATGCCTCTGCTCCAGCTCATGGGTCCGCTGCACGACGAGCTTGCCCACCTCTTCATCCTTGCCACGGAGCGTGGCGTCAAGCTTCTCCTCGCATGCGGCAAGGTCCTCCTCCTGGGAGTTCAGTGCGGCTTCGCGCTGCGACCGAGCGGCTTCGGCTCCGGCGGCCAGGATCTTCGCCGTCTCTTGGGCCTTCTCGATATCGGCCAGCTTCATGGTGAGCTCCATGTCGCGCTTGGCTAGCTCGCTCTGGGTGGCTTTCAGCTCATCCTGAGCCTGGCGCCACCAATCGTGCGCCTCGGCAATGCGCCCTTCGAAGTCCGCATCCACTTTCTCCACCACCGCCGCCTTGGACTTGGCCTTGTCCAGGCGAGTGCGGTGGAGAGCCTGAAGCTTCCGAAAGCTGGCACCCATGGCCTGGAGCAGCCTCCCTTCCTGGGAGCCATCATCGTCGATGCACGGCTCATCGACAACGTCAAGCCCGGCAGCGGCAAGCACCTCACCGTCGAGCATCTCCCCCTCGATGGGAGCCCTGGAGCTTGACGCGCCGGGGATATGGACGAAGAGGTCCTCGCTCACCCTCAAGTACTTGCCGGAGCCGGAGGCAGCAGAGGAGGAGGGCTGGTTGTCGACCACCACTTCCTTGGCAGGCCCCTTTCCGGGCTCCTCAACAGGCCCCTTGCCGAGCTCTCCAGCGGGCCCCTTCGTGGCGTCTTCAGCACCACCCTTAGCGCTCTCCTCGATGGCAATATTCTCGGCCTGCACCACGGCATCCTCGGCGACGTCCTTGATCACGGTGTCAACATCCTCTGGATCCGTCGAGGAGAAATCTGGATGCCAAGAAGGAAACAAGACAAAAGCTGAGATCAAAAAAAAAGAAGAAAGAAGAAGAAAAGATGCATGTGGAGACAGAGAGCAAATGGCTTACCCGCGCCAGGCCGAGAAGCGGAAGGCCGTCCTCCGCCGAGGTCCGGCGTCGGGGCAAAGCCGCTGGCGCCTGAGTTCTCCTCCCCCTCCTCCGTGTTCATGGCCTTAGTGCTCGGTGCCCTTGCCGGAGATGCCCCTTGGGGCGGTGTGGTTGACGGAGGCGGCACGATCGGAGAAGCCCTCTGTGGCTCCCCTTGCTGTTGCTCCCCTCCTGCATCCATGGCATGGTTAACACTAAAGCATCGCGCATGACACACGTTGATAGAGGGTGGGTGATGGACTCGCGTTGGGGGCTGGTCCGAGGGATGTTGTCCGGGCTGCTCGACACCACCAGTGGCGTGCCGGAGGTGCCTGCCGGCGGCTGGCCGCTCGCCGAAATCCTGGCACTCTTTATCCTCTGGGCCAGCGTATCCATATCCCTGCAAGATGAAGACAAGTGAGAAATGCTGTCAGGGGAAGTGAAAGGAATGAGGGAGGAAAGCAGAAGTTTACTCTTCATTTTCTTCCTCCTCCTCCTCTTCTGTTGTTTTCCTTTTTCTGTTCGGGCTGGGGGCGCAAAGTCGAAGGCAATCCCCGCGCCAACATCTGCCGGTGGTGGGGAGGGCGGTGGCGTCTGGGCACGCCTGGGCGATGAGGAAATAGATGCCTTCTTCCTCGCCGCCACGGCCTCCGCCGCCTTCTTCGACACTGCGGCCCTCGTCTAGCGCGTCGGCGCTCCCTAAGCCAGTCGCAGCTGCGCGGCCCGGCCAGGGCAAACCGGCTCGCCGGAGCCGGCCCGCCGCAGGACTCGCCCCCTCCCTGTGGCAGGAGGTCGGAGCCCGCGATCTCCTCCCCTTCGTCCTCCTCCAAAGACCCGTCGACGGCATCCTCGACGAGGGGGGGGGCGGTGCTGGTGCCGCTGGCTTCCCTAGCGGCCGCTGCCCACCGGGTAAGGTCCTCCTCCTCCTCTTCCGCCGCGGCACTGTCCATCGTGTCGCCAGCATTGCCGGCCTTCTCGCCAAGCTTTGCCGACTCCGTGGTGAGCCTTGCCTCCCGCACCCTAGCGGCGATGTAGTCCAGCTCCTCCTGAGAAGTGTCCTGGACGAGCCGCGGATCGGCGGTGATGTACGCCTCGTGCAAGGTGTTGAAGAACTCCTACACCTTGAGCTCGTCAGGTGCGACCCAGCTAGGGTCAAGGCCATGTGCGTTGAAAAGCGGCATCATGGTGATAATATCCGACCGGCGAGAATTGTTGCTAAGCGGGACCACTCCCGCCGGCAACTTGAAGACAGGCTCCTTGTCCACCTTGCCGGCCTTCGCGGCAGCCCTTGCCACCTTGCCGGACCGCTCGACCTCGCCTTCTTCCTTGACCTCGAGCTGGAAAATCCGCTGGCAGAGATGGGCGTGCCTCAGCACCGTCAGATTCTGGTCGAGGCCGGGGCGGAGCCTCATGATATCAGCAGCATTTACAAAAAGCCAGGCCGGCCTGCCCTTGTCATGCAGAGGAGCGATCCGGTGGGGGATGAACTCCGCCCCGATCATCTCAAGGGTGAGCCCGGCCCGGGTGAATCGGAGGATCCTGGTGGTGGCGATTGTGAGCTTCTCGTCGTCGGCATTGACGTCACCCCAGTCCTTTCCGCGAATCGGCGCCACCCGACGAACCTCGTAGAACGCTGGCAGGTTCTCCTCCTCGATCCAGCACCACCGGCCCCGCCACTCTTCCCACCTCTCCTTCATGGCGCCATCCGGGTATGCCCCTTTGGCCCTCGGGATCCAAGCGACACTGCCGGTAATGGCGCCTCCCTTTTGGATACGAGGAGAGAAGTAATGGCGGAAGAGCGCCGTGTTGGGATGCACCTCGGCGAAGCCCTCGCAGAGGTGTGCGAAAAGGGCCATTCACGCCACGGCATTCAGAGTAAAATCTAGGAGGCAGAAGCCGAAGGTGTGCACAATGTCCTTGAAAAAATCAGGGAATGGGGGACAAAGCCCACAAGAGAAATAGTCGACGGAGGAGGGATACTGTCAGGGATATACCCCGCGGTATAAACCGCCGGATGTATGACCCGGCTAGAGTTTCACGATTCACTGGCAACCCACTTGGACATGGCGGTTTACGGTTCATTGGCAATCTGGCAGGCGGGTCAGAGGAGCGACAAGACCCGGTGGCCCAACGGGCGGTTTATGGAAGGCCGGATCATGCTATGGTGGGCCGGTTTAAGAGAAAAGGCGTGAGGAATATTTACTTTACAAGAAAGACCCGGACTTGTATCCGGTTTGTATTAGAAGGGAGACTAGTCCTAATCCTCATAGGACTCCACATGTAACCCGCCCCTTCAACATATATAAGGAGGGGCAGGGCTCCCCAAAGAGGGACAAGCTACAAGCAAGAAGAAACAATCTTAGGGCTAGACACAAAGAGGAGAGCCGGTTTACGGCGACTCCCTCGTGATGATAATGAGACCTAGCCTCAAACAGCATGTAGGGTTTTTACCGGATGATGTTTCCCGGGGCCCGAAGCTATCTAAATCCATGTCTTGTGTTGCGTCTCTCGATTCCACTCAACCCCTCTCAAGCTACCACATAGATGCGTTGGCCTCGCGACTAAGTCCTGACACTAAGGACATCTGACGTGACAATTCCACGACAGTTGGCACCCACCGTGGGGCCTGCGCACGGTGGTGTTGAGTTCTTGGAGGGATCTTTCTAAGGATGGAGAAGTTCATAATTTTCAGATGAGAAGAGCCGAATCGCGTCTATGTGCACCATCAAACGCGGCCAGGTGATCCGTCGTGGCCGTATCGATGAAATTTTAGATTGAGAAGATTGGGATTACATGCGTCACCGCACGTATCGCTAAAGCGGTCCGTCGAGTCCGATTCTCTGTCGTGGTGTTTCCTGCGTGCGACCAGACAGTTTGTCCTTATCGCCGAATCCTACTGTTTTCCCATAACACGAAGTTCGATACCTATCCAGTGTATACGCTGCTGCGGAGCATCTGCATGTGTATGATAGCGGTCAGATTGCAAGCAGCATCTATGTTTTCTAAGCGGCAGATGGCTCCATGCATGGAATTCAAGAAATCCCACATGGATTTGTCCCTACGCAAAGAACTCAAGTGATAGTTCCAAGGAGTATTTATTCAAGCAATGAAGAAAACTCAGGTCACGAGGGTAAGTGGATCAAGCCAACGACTTGTCTCCGCCTCGTCCTCAACTCTGTCAGCAGGGCAAGCCGCCTACCACTACCAGGTCAATGTCCGTGCCTTAAGCCGCTTTCAGCATCCTTGAGCCACCCGGACTGCCCTCATCATGCGTGTCGCCCCGATCGCTACTAAACCGACCCGAGCCGGCCTCGTCGCGCTGTCTCCGGGTCAAAACCAACCCCGCGCTGCCTCCACAGCCACGGCCTGCAAGCCGCCGGTCGCCAGCGATTGCCATCTGTTACGACAACAAGCCAGAGCCTCCAGCTGCTCGCCGGCTCACTGCCTACTCCCGCTGTGGTTGACCCCGGGCTGACCACCGCGTTCGCCCGTCATGCTGAGCCGCTTCGGGTCGGCCGGCCTTCTGTTGTTCAAATACATCAGGTGATATCTATCCGTTTAAGTTTATTTTATTAAACATATTGTTTACATCAAAGAACAATTACACTGGTCTATGGTATTTTTTCGCAGGACCATTATTTATTACAAAGGTGTCACAAAAGAGTGTGCGTCAATATTGTTTTTGCGCTAGCATGTTCGTGCCATGTTCTGGACGGATGCGTGAGCAAGTTGTCGCCCTCGCTACATCAACACACGCAACGGATTCATCGTCTGCGCCCGTGTCCGACTCACTCGCGTCCTTGCCGTTTCCAACACCGCGGCCGACTCGCCCGCGTCCTTGCCGTTTCCACTGCCGCGGCCGACTCTTTTGTCCGTGCCGGCTTACAACGCCGGTGCCGGCCTTCCCCGGATGCACCAGCTTATACAAACTGCGGCCAGTTCACCCGTGAGTGATTTCAGTTTCACCATAAGATGTCATCAACTCCATGGCGGATTATTTCCAGCCTAACATATCAGGTGATATCCATCTAAGATTATTTTATTGGCACATATTATTTTTGTCAAAAAGCAGTTTATCTTTGCCTTGGTCTGCAATATTGTTGATGCAGGACAATTGTTCACTACATCAAAACGACGCGATTAACTCGCCCGTCCGTGCCGGTTTATGACACCGGTGCCGATCTTCCCCGTCCGCACCGGTTTACAATGCCACGGTCGACTCATCTATCCGAGCTGCCTCTGATGTTGCGGTCGTTTTTGTCGTCCGTCTCTCGCGGCCTGGTCTACATCAACATACCGGGCCGCACCTTTCTGCATGAGCTGTTTATTGAGTATGAGAAAGTCATAGTTTGGGTAGCCCGGTTTTCTTTCAACAAAAAGGAGGCAAATTATCATATACTATCAACCTCCGTTTGCACTGGATGGCTCAATAAGCAGGCACACAAGTCGCTGCCATTACAGTTCTGGTTAACTTCAAATCGCCATTTGGAAGGAACCATTGGCCGAGTTGCTGACACGGCTCATACGGGATCATTTATAACCCGCCGCAGTCACCTCGACATTTTGTGGATTTACATCGTGCTATCAACACCAATGATATACAAGTTATGTCGGTTTATATCACGGTCAAATATGGAGAATCTCAAGTCAACTCCTCGAGTCACCTTGAGACTCGGGGGCTACAGTAATATGACTCATCAAATGTTGCCGGTTTTCAGTCTCAGCAAATGTGCCGGTTTTCAGTGAAGTCAAGAACCCCAGGTCGTTGGAGGGAAAGATAACCCGGTCCCGGAGGCTATTACCATATGGATGAAAATTTAAAGGCCGTCAGAAAATTTCCGACTTAGTAAGTATATGACAATTACAAAATCCCGGCTCAATGAAGAAGTTCCAGATCATCTGAAAGGATTCCAGTTTAAATTCCGGCTCAAGGGAAGTCAGTCTCATTGAAGCTCTCAAATATCTGGTTTACAATCCGGTTCAAGGGAAATCTGTTCTCCCACAAAGCTCTGAAGCGCCCAAATCCAGTTTAACAATGTCCGGTTCAAAAAAGGAATTAACTTCTCGCAAGTTCGAGTTTAAAGACCGTTAGAAAATTTCTGACTGAAAATGAAGATTCCGGTTTAAAATCCGGGTCAAGGGAAAGATGTCTCCCAGAAAGCTTTGAAGCTCTCAATATCCGCTTGAAGATCCCGGTTCAAGAAGAATGTATCTCTTGCAAAAAAGTTAAAAATTACCGAAGAGGATCTGCTGCCATGATGCACGGTTCAAACATGGGTATCCTGCCTTATTGGCCTAACATATTATTGATCACATGGGGGCTTCTGCTTCATAAAGCAGGTTCTGTGTTCTTTTTTACATCATGCGTGGTTACACGGAGGTTCTGTCTTAAAGCGGCCTCCGGTTTACCCCTTGAAATTTGCTTTTCAAAAAAGCTTTGTGATATCACTTGGGGCCTTGGTCGTGTCCGAACCAATGCGACACCTTTTGATAGGCGAAAGCCACCAGATCACTTGGGGACATGGTCAAGTCTGAACCAGTCACGCCTCTTGATCGGCCTAAGGCCACAGAGTCACTTGGGGGCTTGGTCGAACCCGAACCATTGCCACGCCACTTGATCGGCATAATGCCACGGTTTCAGTTGGGGACCTGGCTGACTTGAACCATAGCTACACCTATTGGGAGCTTGGTCATGTCCGACCATGGTAACACCATCTGATCGGCTCAGTAAAGCCTCATTTTTTGCAAACGGTTTTATCATTGCCTTTGCTTCCATATTTTTTCATAACTGTTATTTGATTTTTGTTGCGTTTTTTAAACCGACAACATTTTAATCCGGTTCAACTGTCAATTACAAATTGACGGAACACGGTCAAATCTTAATCCAGAGGCCATCTGCCCGGTTTGATTTTCTGTTACCATCCTATTATGGAGTAAACCGGTGTTTATCAACCCGGCTTGACTTTCAATTACAAGTTGTCAATACAGGATCAAGTTATAATCCGGAGACTATCAGCCCGGTCTGGTTTGACTACGAGTCGCCAGTATTATATATGGTTAAACCGGTGTTTATCACAACCCGGTACGGTTTATCATCAACCGGCACAGTATGAAAGGAGTTATCATTACTCAAGATTGGGGTTATCACTCTTACTACAAAAAATTGGTAAACCAATGATGTGATTCAATGTCACAGGTATGATATATTTCATTGATTATTCTTAAGTGCAGCCTTGGTTATAAACCTGGGTTATATGTTGGGCATTATGACCCGTCCGGCGGTAAACCGCCAGGACACTTTAAACTTGTTGTATGCAGAGACAGGTTGAATAAAGCATGATGATAAATTATCCGGTGTTTATTAAACCGGCCTGGCTTTGGACTATACGTCGCCAGTATATATTTGGATTGCGCCATTGGAATCATGCGCTTATAAATGATTCGGTTATATTATTCAAATAGCCAAATTTGGCTGAATTTTCATTATGATATTGGATGAATTTTTCATACCGGATTATATTATCTTGAATAGCCAACATGGCTGGATTTTTATGGTTATTAGTAACCAGTATTATTGAGTTTTCAAAGTCGCTTTAGCGCAACAGTTATTATTTTATCAAAGGATATGATTTATTCTACAATGGAAGGAATAGTCCCGAGTCGCTGCAGGCTCACGACCCGGCACTTGGGGGCTACATTATTCAAATTGAGATTACATGCAAGTCTCATGTCGCTGCAAGCATGCACCATGACACTTGGGGGCTAATGCAAAGTAATTTTCTGCTCATATTATTGAAGACCCGACTCATCACATTATAATGAGTCGGCCCTTGGGGGCTACCAATTTCTCTTGTCAACAGTTGAAGGTACAAAGATTTTTATTCATTATATTGAAGAGTCCACTGCTCAGTTGGTAAAGCACAAGGCTCTTAACCTTGTGGACGTGGATTCAAGTCCCTTGATGAGGGTTACATCATATGATGTTATTTTCATTGAAGTATATATTAAAGTCCCAGCTCAATATTATCTTACTGAGCCGGCCCTTGGGGGCTACACACCATTGCTCAAATCTACATGATTATACCTACAAAGTCCCTGCTCATTATTGCATAATGACCCGGCTCTTGGGGGCTACACTGGTTGAAGTTTTTATGAGTATAAGACAATTGCAAGTCCCAGGTTGCTGTAAGCATGATAACCCGGCACTTGGGGGCTACATAGTATGGAGTATTCAGTTTTTACTAGTCACTGGGATGAACAACATGGATTTCTTCTTAAGTGGCAGTATTTATATTGAAGCAAGTCTTAAGCCATCACTTTGTTCTGCTCAAGACTTGGGGGCTACAGGTATTATATTATTATCGAAGAACTATTTTCAAATTCTCTGTTTTGAGCAAACTGGATTAACCCGGCGTCACCAATCATTATGACCCTGTGTCTGCAACCCGGCGTAATCAATAATCATGAACCGGCATTAGCAACAATCATGAACCGGTGTTGGCAACAATCATGACCCGGAATTATCAGTTTTTATAACCAGACAATGGTGGTAATCATAAACCGGCAAGTTTTACATCTTCAAGCCGGTTGGATATCAGTTGAATATTTCAGAGACTAATATTTTTGTCAAGTCAAAGCATTGAAGGCCGATTCAAATGGATTCTTTATTTACAAATATCTTCTGCAAGCAAATTGATTATGAAGATGGTTATTAACTTGGAAGGAAGAAATGACAAGGATTTAAGGATGATCAAGTGCCGGCTTACAAGTATATTTAAACCGGAGCACAACCCGACAAATTTGTTCTTGTTGCAGATCAGTTTAACAAGGATGAATCCAAATTAAACTGGGGGCTAATGTCGGGGATATACCCCGCGGTATAAACCACCGGATGTATGACCCGGCTAGAGTTTGGCGATTCACTGGCAACCCACTTGGACATGGCGGTTTACGGTTCATTGGTAATCCAGCAGGCGGGTCAGAGGAGCGACAAGACCCGGTGGCCCAACGGGCGGTTTATGGAAGGCCGGATCATGCTATGGTGGGCCGGTTTAAGAGAAAAGGTGTGAGGAATATTTACTTTACAAGGAAGACCCGGACTTGTATCCGGTTTGTATTAGAAGGGAGACTAGTCCTAATCCTAATAGGACTCCACATGTAACCCGCCCCTTCAACATATATAAGGAGGGGCAGGGCTCCCCAAAGAGGGACAAGCTACAAGCAAGAAGAAAAAAATCTTAGGGCTAGACACAAAGAGGAGAGCCGGTTTACGGCGACTCCCTCGTGATGATAATGAGACCTAGCCTCAAACAGCATGTAGGGTTTTTACCGGATGATGTTTCCCGGGGCCCGAAGCTGTCTAAATCCCTGTCTTGTGTTGCGTCTCTCGATTCCGCTCAACCCCTCTCAAGCTACCACATAGATGCGTTAGCCTCGCGACTAAGTCCTGACACTAAGGACATCTGACGTGACAATTCCACGACAGATACCGATTTGGGGCAGGACTGGTGCTGGCAGGGACGACGCGTGTGGTTGGATGCTCCGTCATTTCTCCCCCCTTCTTCACCCCCCACAGAAGCTTATAGTACTCCCGGACCATGGGCACGTCGACTGTCGAGGGAAAGAGGACGAATTGCGCCCGTCGCTCCACCAGCTCGCTCTCCGACGGCTCCGCCGCGCCGGCATCTTTGGCTACCCCCTTTCCTTTGGTGGATTTGGGCGCCATTGCGGTTGCAAGAAGCAGAGGGCAGGGGATGGCGGAAGCGCGTCGACGATGAGCGAAAGCAGGGGGATCAAGAAGGAAGAAAGGGGGTGGCGGTTTCAAGATTGGGGAAGGCGCAGGGAAAGGGTAAAGTGAGCAGCACGCCCGCGATTATTCCTTTTTATGGGGAAGGCGCGGGCTGCCTCCTTTCCCATTAACTGTGATACGACGCATGCGTGCGGACGCTATCCCACACATGCCTCCCACGTCACGCACGCTCCCCCATGACACGTGTCCAACGCAGGTCGTGGGGGAAGCGCAGCGGACAGAACAGTTACCGCAGTAAAAATCCGCCCCAACTGTCCGCGCACCATTCTGGGCCTGGCCCAACAACGTGTCGCGCTTATGTATGGCCCAGGCCCGGGGGCTCCTGTCGGTGTACAAAAGTAGGGGCTCTGCTTTTGACCCCTTTACTTGTGCACGGGCAGTCAGAGCCACTCGCCACGGCCACGCATAACAGGGCAGGAGAGGGAAGCCGGAGAGAAGCCGAAGGCACAAGACAAACAAAGCAACGACAAGGACCAAGGCCACAAAGATAGGATGGACGAAGAAGGTTTCCTCGGCAAGGACCCTTGCTGAGGCAGCCTCAGCGGCCCCGGCAAGACCCTTGCCGAGGCAGGTCGCCCACACCAGCTGAGCGAACCACCTTCGAGCCCACCAACGCTAAACAAACACATTGGGCCAGGGCGCAGAAGGCACCTCCGTGGTGGCATGCAGATCTTTGTGAAGACAAAGAATAGTCAAGATCAAATAAGGATAGGAAGGCAACAATCCTCGGCAGGGTTCTTACCGAGGAAGCCCACGAGACCCCCAGCAAGGTCCTTGCCGGGGACGACGGCGTGCCGCGGCGAGACCCTTGCCGGGCCACCCGGCAAGGCCCTTGCCAGGCACGCCAGCAGGGCCACTACCAGGCCCATGCCAGCCAAGTCTCCGCCACCATTCGCATGCAGCTGCCGATCCAACCAGCTGGGAAAGCACCTGCGTGGCAACATGCAGCCCTTCGTGGAGGCTCCACCACCACGCCACCTCAACTGCCTGCCTGCCTACATGGCACCGCATGCACCGCTAGCCAGGGCGCGTGTCGAAGCAAGGAGGAGCGGCGACAGACGGGACAGGCCTCACTCCCGTCCTCGATAAAGTGAAGGGACACCTAAGCCTCGCATTAAATGCGCTTTGTCCTGTAATACCAGCAATAAGCTCACAACGCTATAGCAGTTTCCACCTCCTGTGTGCCACTGTGGCAACCCCTTTCACCTATAAAAGGAGGCCCATGGCGCACCGGAGAGGGATTCGGTTCTTTGGAACCTGGCCACACCCAGAGCTAGTTCAAGAGCTCAAGAACACTAAATACATCCACCAAAGCAGGATCGTAGGGTTTTACGCATCTTTGCGGCCCGAACCTAGGTAAATCCCCTTTGTGCTGTGCACTAGTCCCTCTCTTCTCATGATCCCGCGCCCCGCAACCATAGTAGGCATTCTTGTGATCCCATAGGTGTCATTTCCCACCGACACCGTCATATGAGCGTGCGCATGGATCACACCATAGGGTTAGTTGTATGTTGATAGGACTATGTATTGGAGGGCAAGAGTGGGATAAGCTTCAACCTAGCATAGAAATTGATGCATACGGGATTGAAGGGGGACCAATATATCTTAATGCTATGGTTGGATTTTACCTTAATGAACCTTAGTAGTTGCGGATGCTTGCTAATAGTTCCAATCATAAGTGCGTAGAATTCCAAGTCAGGGATGACATGCTAGCAGTGGCCTCTCCCACATAAAACTTGCTATCGGTCTAGTAAAGTAGTCAATTGCTTAGGGACATTTCAAAACTCCTACCACCACTTTTCCACACTCGCTATATTTATTTATTGCTTTTTCATCTAAACAGCCCCTACTTTTTAATTACGTACTCTTTATTATCTTGCAAACCTATCCAACAACACCTACAAAGTACTTCTAGTTTCATACTTGTTCTAGGTAAAGCAAACACTAAGTGTGCGTAGAGTCGTATCAGTGGCAGATAGGACTTGAGAGGATATTTGTTCTACCTTTAGCTCCTCGTTGGGTTTGACACTCTTACTTATCGAAAGAGGCTACAATTATCCCCTACACTTGTGGGTTATCACTAGTCCACGCACATTCTGAGACTGTCGTCTTTCTTGTCTACAAATATTGCGGGTGATCCCCATGGTGACGAGCTTGGGCGGATATAACCTTTCTATGGCATCTCATCCAACTATTTCTTTAATTCCACGAGTTCGAATTGAGGCATTCGATAATACTTTTAGTACAATGGTGCAGTGCCAGGAACAAGATCAATTGCAAACTCAAGCTCTCTGCCTGGAGGCATTTCGGGTAATTCCTCGGGGAATACATCAGGAAATTCACTGACCACAGGAATCAGATCCAATTTTTCAGCTACTGATGTGAAGACCAGATCTCCTTTGGGTATGCTTTTGCGGGCATAGAATTTTATGGATCACCCTTCCTGATTTATCAAGGTGGCTTCTCGGGTCGCACATTTATGCATACTTGATATTGGGTCAACCAGTTCATTCCCAAAATAACATCCAACTTGGCAGACTCGATGCAAAGTAGTTGGAAAACGGACTCCCTTGATATCAATTTCCAAATTTCGGTAGACCAAATTGCTTTCGAGCATGGATCCCGGGGATTGAACCATCATACTTTTTCCCAAAAGCGAGCAATGAAATTTGTTTCGGGCAACAAAACTCTGAGAAATGAAAGAGTGGGAAGCCCCAGAGTCAAATAAAATTATTGCGGATATATTATTAATAGGAAACATACCAATGACGACTTCTGGGTTTTCGTGGGCTTCGTTTGCGAAGAGGTGATGAACTTTCCCTTGGACGATCTTCTGGGTATGATATGGCCCCATGTGGTTGACTTGCGGCCGGAATGGGGCATTTGATTTCTTGGGACACTGTCTGGCATAATTGTCCGGTCTGTCCACAACTAAAGCAGGAGTTGTTGCACCGACAATCCTCGTGCACTGGACTAGTCACGACATTCTTGACTTGAGTCATGGTCTTATTCACATTTTGCTGCCAATTTGGCTTGTACTCCACTTGAGTCTGTTGCCAGGTACGGGCCTTCTGCATGGGTTGTGTGTCCTTCTTCGACTTGAATTTACGCTTGTGGTCATTATTTGCGGGTTGGTTGTCTTGCACAGGCTTGTACTCTCGTTCTACGATGAGGGCCTTGTTTACCAGAGACTGAAAATCTGGAAAGTCGAGCATGCAGAGAGCACTCCTGAGGTGTTGGTTTAATCCTCCAAGGAACCTGTCGATCTTTCTTTCTTCCGTGGCCACATCATAGACGGAATAATGGGCCAGATGGTTGAACTTGTGCAAATATTCACCTACTGACAGACTCCCTTGAGTGAGACCAAGGAATTCGTGTTGCTTGACCTTCATGATACCAGCTGGAATATGGTACTTGAGGAATTGGTCCTTGAAATTAGTCCACGTGATTTCTTCTCCCGCAGGCCATAGAGCTTTAGCATTATCCCACCATATAGCAACGGCTCCTTCAAGATAGTGGGTAGCGAACAGAACCTTGTCAACTTTGTTAGTGCGAGTAATTTCAAGCTTCTTCTCAATAGTTCGTAACCAATCATGTGCTTCCAAAGGTTCAACCACTTGACTGAAACTGGGAGGCTTAGTCCTTTGAAAATCTGACAGCTTGGAGTGATGGCCATTTTGATTCCCATTCTACCCAACCATAGCTTGCACACTTTTTAACAGCTCAATCAGATCATTGTTCCTTCTTTATTCAAACATGCGCATAATTTGTTCAATGGAGGGTGGATTTGATGGTGGAGGTGGTGGTTGCGGATATGGCTCGGGGGAGTGTCCTGCCTGTCTTGCTGAGCAACAAACAGGGACATCCTCACAAGTCTGTGTGTTGTTGCCTCCCCGCGTCATCCTACTGTTTATTTTTTCCAATAAGAGCAACCGTGATGAGCAACATCCAAACATGGGAAGAAAAGCCAGTGACAAACCCGAAAGAGCAAAACGAATGAATCGAGAAACACGGCGATCGAATAAAAAGCTCCAACATAATTATACATAGACTCATACATGAAAGATAGATATCATGACTGGTGTGACTACTCGCATACATGCAACGATACATCATGGCTCATACAACTACATTCGTACATCACATGGCCACTACGGATACTCAGACGCTCTAGGACGTTGCCGGTGCTGCCGGATCCTCTCCTGAGTCAGACCCAGATTCTGAACTGACGTGTTAATCGAGACCTCTGGGTTAAAGGTAACACGACGGCCCTGCCTCGAGAGCTCTCCCTCAGGGGTGCGCGCGGGATGAGAAGGGATCATGGGTGCTACGAGGGTAGCAAGAAGAGACGCCCACTCAGCAGAAGCATTGTGTGGGTTCACAGTCGAGGTGCCCGAGCTACTCGGGGGAGTAACCGGGGAAATAGGCGAGCTAGAACTGGGCACAATATAAGGAGTAAATCACATAGAAGGGGGAGTAGGGTAGGATATAGCGGCTACCAAAGCAGAATGAGCACGATTCAGCTCTCGAGCCAACTCATGAATCAGAAGATAACTAGCAGTGATATATCAAGAAAGGTGGCTAGTGTCACTATCATACACCGGATCAATGGAAGGAAAGCAAACGCGACCATCATCGTGCAAAGATGGGTAGAAGCGAAAAACCTGGGTGGTTCGGCATCCGAGCCTCCATATAGCGTAGCTCAACAAGAATCTCGAATGCAGCATACTGGACGGCTTGAGCGGCGGTGGATGCATAACCGCTCTGAGAGGTACGAGTGTAAGATCCTACTGATGAACTGGTGCACAGGGTAACCACGGCGTGATACTCATACATGGAGTCGGCTAGACGCTCCCGGTACACCTGATATGCTGGGTCGTCACCGTAAGGGTACAGTCGACGCCACATGTTATGAAGGAGATGCGGTGAAGTGTATGGCATCATCTCCAACTGACACGAATACGGCACCGGAGCCATCTACACTCACAACCATTAAACAGTTAGAAATAACAATAAGTCTAATGTATGCAATGCATCATTTTCATGCAAACACTACTGGCACTCAATTCGCAAACTTACTATCGTCCAACTTAACGTGTCAGGGTCTAGCGTATCCTACAGTCAGCGCGGCTCTAATACCAAGCGTTGTGGCACCCCGGCTCAGAGCAACCGGTTTACCTTGCATTGCCAACCCAGAGATCATGTCTTCTGGCAATACACAACATCTTGGTACAGAAAATAACCGCTTTATTGAAACTAGAGGAAGCATAGTGCGATGTTACATCAAGTCTCGAGGCCAAGCGGCACACTCGGTGTGGCTGAACAAATGTACATTATTTAGTGAACATAAAGGGGCCTCAATCACGACAACTACATGGCAGCGGAACAACGATGTAGTGGGACTCCACCGCACAGGGACACCAATGTGGAGACGGTCTAGACACGGCAGCACTCCGATCCAGTTAAACTTTCCTGAAATCTGGCATAACATGCTAGGTCAGTACATTGAATGTACTTGCAAGCTCACAACAAGCATAAACATAATGGCAAACAATATCATGACATTTAATCAAGTTAAATGCAACCAGCAACCTGCTACTCATGCAGTGAAACCAAACTTGTGCACTAAGTCCCTCGGACTCTCTTACCAACGGGTTGCCTCGCAACCAAGCGGTGATCATAACGGACCACAAATGGAACCATACTCGGTTCAATGGGTTACATTGTAACCAAACGGTGATCACCCACGGATCACAAACGATACCACACCAGCCAGTCTTACTAACATCATCATGATTCAACCAGTGCAATGCAAATAACTTAGTGTGCAAGTTTTATTTACAAAAGTTGATCCATGGTGTGACTTACTTACGAACTGGGCCCTTATCTGCAGGCGCAGCTATCTATAGATTAATACACTCTGCAGAGGTAGCGCACTTTACCCACACCATGGAACCCATGGCCTCACACTCCCATTCGGGTGGACCAACGGCATTCCGACAGAACTCTCCCATTGCCATGACACTCTTTCGGCCACTCCGACCAACTCCCCACTAGGCTAAGTCATGGGTGGCCCCAGCCTACCAAAGGCAAAACGGCCACCGTCATGGCAAATAAATGGTCCCAAACGGGGACAAGGTACCATAACAACAACGGGCTCACAAGGTCATGTCTGCTTACCGGTCCAGGGTAATGCATGCCCATAACCTTCCCTAGTTGGAGGCATCGACAAGAGGCATGACAACAGGTCGACTAACGGCCTCCCCATACTAAGGCAAATGTGGTTGCACTTGTCAACCCAATTCAGTGGCACCATGACCCGACCAACTTTATGTTCAAGTTCAATTATCATCAGGTTTAACTTGAAATAAAATGCTCGAGTCACTATATGCCATGCTTATGCAACCATGTAACATGCATCACATATCCCTTAGAAACAACAGATCAACATCATTCAAAGTTCTACTTGAACAACTCATCTTTCAACATTTCTGGTCCTTACTTACTAGTCATTTATACTCATCATTTTTTTAGTTGGCATTTATCATACGAAACTCATCATGCATATAAGAAAAATAATACCGATTATCATATTACCATAGTCATGACAAACTCACTTAGTCCAACTACTCATGCTATATCTCACTAGTTCAAACATTCATTTCTGTTAACTAAGCATCTTGACCATGACAAACTAAATAACACAAGCATTATTCATTTTAATACTATACGCAATGAATATCATATATATTCAAGTGGAAAATCATGGCTATTGCAAAGACACCATGAAAATGTTGGTGTGGCTTGCCTTAGTGCAGAGGAGCTTCGCACTCCTCCTGGATGCCTTCAAGACAAGCTTCACCTTCTGAAAATAATTCAAATGACAAACAGAAAATAACAAGAACACTTCTGAAAATTACCAGAAATTCTAGACAGCAGAGAAAAATCTCATCTTGGGTGTGCTACTAGGATTTTTCCAGTAAGAACATAATGCAAAAAGAATCAACTCATTTGGACTTGTAGAATAAAAGTTATTGCATTTCAAAGTTTCTGTTTTATTCTGAAGTAGAAAAAGGAAAAGAAAAACTTGGGGGGTGACGTCAAAGGCGTAAGCCAGCAGGATGATAACCCACAAGTATAGGTGATCAATTGTAGCCTCTTTCGATAAGTAAGAGTGTCGAACCCAACGAGGAGCTAAAGGTAGAACAAATATTCCCTCAAGTTCTATCGACCACCGATACAAATCTACGCACGCTTGACGTTCGTTTTACATAGAACAAGTATGAAACTAGAAGTACTTTGTAAGTGTTGTTGGATAGAATTGCAAGATAATAAAGAGCACATAAATAAAAAGTAGGGGATGTTTAGATAAAGAAGCAATAAAGTTAGTATAACGAGTGTGGAAAAGTGGTGGTAGGAGTTGTGAAATTGTCCCTAAGCAATTGACTACTTTACTAGACCGATAGCAAGTTTTATGTGGGAGAGGCATAAGCTAACATACTTTCTCTTCTTGGATCATATGCACTTATGGTTGGAACTCTATCAAGCATCCGCAACTACTAAAGATCATTAAGGTAAAACCCAACCATAGCATTAAAGCATCAAGTCCCCTTTATCCCATACACCACAACCCCCTTACTCGGGTTTATGCTTCTGTCACTCAAGCAACCCACTATAAGCGAATCATAAACGTATTGCAACACCCTACAGAGGGAATCCCTCACGCTTGCGTGACACGGAGGGCACTATAGGACAGCAACATAACCACAAGCAAATTAAACCAATCATAGCAATTCATCAATCACTGATAGGACAATGAAAATCTACTCAGACATCATAGGATGGTAACACATCATTATAATTATATGAAGCATAAAGCACCATGTTCAAGTAGAGGGTACAGCGGGTTTCGGGAGAGTGGACCGCTGGATATAGATGGGGGAAGATGATGGAGATGTTGGTAAAGATGGCGACGGTGTTGGTGTAGATCGCGGTGATGATGATGGCACCCGGCAGCGTTCCGGCGCCATTGGAAGCGAGGGGGAGAGAGCCCCCCTTCTTATTATTCTTCTTCCTTGACCTTCTCCCTAGATGGGAGAAGGGTTTCCCCTCTAGTCCATGGTCTCCATGGCGTAGGAGGGGTGAGAGCCCCTCCGAGATTGGATCTATCTCTCTGTCTCTCTCTGTTTCTGCGTTCCTAATTCTGCCCTTTCACCATTTTTTATATTCCCGGAGATCCGTAACTCCGATTGGGTTGCCCTTTGGATACGATTTCTATCCGGATATTGACTTTCCTGTGGAGAAAGAAGGGCACCAACCGCCTTACAGAGTGGCCACGAGGGTCAGGGGCGTGCCCACCCCCCTGGGGCGCGCGCCCCTACCTCGTGGGCCACTTGAGCATCGTCTCGTGTTGATTCTTCTTCCCAAAATTCATAAATATTCCAAAAAAATCTCCGTACATTTTTGTTCCATTTGGACTCCGTTTGATATTAGTTTTCTGCGAAACAAAAAACATGCAACAAACGGGAACTAGCACTGGGCACTGGATCAATATGTTAGTCCCAAAAATAGTATAAAAAGTTGCCAAAAGTATGTAATAGTTGTAGAATATTGGCATGGAACAATCAAAAATTATAGATACGACGGAGACGTATCAGCACCCCCAAGCTTAATTCCTGCTCGTCCTCGAGTAGGTAAATGATAAAAAAGATAATTTTTGATGTGGAATTCTACCTAGCATAATCTTGATCATGTAATCTAATCATGGCATGAATATTAAGACACAAGTGATTCAAGACAATAGTCTATCATTTGACATAAAAACAATAATACTTCGGGCATCCCAACAAACAATCATGTCTTTCAGAATATCAATGCTTCAGAATGTTATCCCTACAAAATCATATAGTCTTGTATGCTCCCTTTTCTTAACTGGAGGTACCCCTCATGCTCATCCTGGTGTCATCCAAGCAATTGGTTCATACTTTTTAACGCGCTTCAGCTTTTTCAACCCTCACACAATACATGAGCGCAAGCCATGGATATAGCACTATAGGTGGAATAGAGTATGATGGTGGAGGTTGTGTGGAGAAGACAAAAAGGGAGAAAGTCTCACATCGACGCGGCTAATCAATGGGCTATGGAGATGCCCATCAATTGATGTCAATGCGAGGAGTAGGTATTTCCATGCAACGGATGCACTAGAGCTATAAGTGTATGAAAGCTCAAACTGAAACTAAGTGGGTGTGCATCCAACTTGCTTGCTCATGAAGACCTCGGGCATTTGAGGAAGCCCATCATCGGAATATACAAGCCAAGTTCTATAATGAAAATTCCCACTATTATATGAAAGTGACAATATAGGAGACTCTCTATATGAAGAACATGGTGATACTTTGAAGCACAAGTGTGGTAAAAGGATAGTAACATTGCCCCTTTCTTTTTGTTCTTTTTTCTTTTTTTGGCGGGCTTCTTTGGCCCCCTTTTTTATTTAGGATTCTTTGGACTATTTTTTCCACATGGGGCAATGCTCTAATAATGATGATCATCACACTTTTATTTACTTACAACTCGATATTAGAACAAAAATATGACTCTATATGAATGCCTCCGGCGGTGTACCGAGATGTGTGATGATCTAGCATAGCAATGACATCAAAAAAGGACAAGCCATGAAAACATCATGCTAGCTATCTTACGATCATGCAAAGCAATATGACAATGAATGCTCAAGTCATGTATATGATGATGATGGAAGTTGCATGGCAATATATCTCGGAATGGCTATGGAAATGCCATAATAGGTAGGTATGGTGGCTGTTTTGAGGAATATATAAGGAGGCTTATGTGTGATAGAGCGTATCATATCATGGGGTTTGGATGCACCGGCAAAGTTTGCACCAACTCTCGAGGTGAGAAAGGGCAATGCACGGTACCGTAGAGGCTAACAAATTGCGGAAAGGTAAGAGTGCGTATAATCCATGGACTCACATTAGTCATAAAGAACTCATATACTTATTGCAAAAGTTTATTAGCCCTCGAAGCAAAGTACTACTATGCATGCTCCTAGGGGGGAGGTTGGTAGGAGTTAACCATAGCACGCCCCCGACCTTCACGCAAAGATAAACAATCAAAATACAGTGCGCGCCAATTTAGTTACATAGTTAGGAGACCATACGTGCATGCTTCGGGAATCACAAACCTTAACACCAATATCCTTACCAAACACAACCATCTACTAGTACCTCCCACATATTATCATCTCTATATCGCAAAACTATTGCAAGGAATCAAACATATCATATTCAGTGATCTACAAGTTTTATATAGGATTTTATGACTTACCATGTGAATGACCAATTCCTGTCATCTCTCTAAATAGATATAAGTGAAGCAAGAGAGCATTCTACAAATGGCAGTTTTCTATATGAAGATAAACATGCAATCCAAACTTCAAATGATATAAGTGAAGCACATGAAGCATTTTATAAAGCCATACTCAAAAAGATTTAAGTGAAGTGCGATGAGCATTCTATAAATCAACCATGGACTATCTCATACCAGGATGGTGCATAAAAGAAAAGTGAAAACTAAATGCAAAAGATGCTCCAAGATTTGCACATATCACATGAATGAAACGAATCCGAAAACATATCGATACTTGTTGACGAAGGAGGGGATGCCTTTCGGGGCATCCCCAAGCTTAGACGCTTGAGTGTCCTTGAATATTTACTTGGGTTTCCTTGGTAATCCCCAAGCTTGAGCTCTTGCGCTCCTCCTTTTCCTCATATCGAGACCTCCTCGATCTTCGAACACTTCATCCACACAAAACTTCAACAACAAACTCGGTAAGATCCGTTAGTATAATAAAGCAAATCACTACTCTAAGTACTGTTGAAAACCAATTAATATTTTATTTTTGCATTGTGTCTACTATAATATAACTTTTCCATGGCTTAATCCACTGATAGAAATTGATAGTTTCATCAAAACAAGCAAACTATGCATCAAAAACAGAACAGTCGGTAGAAACCTGAACATTCACCATACTTCTGTTACCCCAACAATTCTGCCAAAATTAGGAAAAATAAAAAATTTGTATAGAAAGACAGTGCAAAAAGAATCAGAACCGTTTGACGTTCCAGTAAAACATGTAAAATCGCGCACTACAGCCAAAGTTTCTGTCCTGCACCGCACAAACCAACAAGCATTGTAAACATCCTAAAGGCACACCTTGGCACATTATTTTTATAATACAATAGAATTGTACAAGGGGATAATTATATTTGTTGAAAAGTTTCTGTAATCAAGATTCACAAAGTTTCCTTGAGCATGAACAAAGTTCAAGGAGCTCCCCCACTTCAACAATGCTTGTCTTTCTCACTTTCACTTTCCTTTTTGAAAAGTTTTGGGTTCCCCTCTTTATTTATTTTTTTGTTTTTAAACTATATAAAAGCACTCAACAGAAATAAATGACTCTCTAAAACTTCCGGGTTGTCTCCCTGGCAGCGCTTTCTTTAAAACCATTAAGCTAGGCATATAGTGCTCAAGTAATGGATCCACCTGGATCCCAAGGTATATCAAAGCCAATTTTAATTAACAATGATTTGTAATTTAGTAGTGAGCACAAAGTAACATTTATCATGCAATAACAAAGTCTAACTCTCTTCCTATGCATCGGCATGTCATAAAAGAACAATTCATGCACACCAAGTAAAGGCCAATGCATAGTATAAGCAGTTTCTTGCAATTTTATCATATTGGAAACATAGAGAGGTGGAGATATAGTTCCTCTCTCATAATAATTGCAAGTAGGAGCAGCAAGCACGTGCATATTATATCTATCAAAATCATCATGTGTAGTAGTAAAACACAACCCATCAATATAATCCTTAATAAGGGCAAACTTCTCTGATTTAGTGTAGTAGGGAGAATTCAAAAAGATAATTGGACTATCATGCATGGGTGCAATAGCAATAATTTCATGTTTAACATAAGGAACTATAGCAAGTTCATCTCCATAAGCATAATTCATATTGGCATCTTGGCCACAAGCATAGCAAGCATCATCAAAAAGGGGTATTTCAAGAGAATCAACAGGATCATAACAATCATCATAGCAATCATCCTTCGATAAGCACGAAGGGGAATTAAATAATGTATGAGTTGAAGAGTTATCTCATTAGAAGGTGGGACGGGTAGCTAATCCGCTCTTCCTCCTTTTGCTCTTCTCTCTCCTCATCATCTTTTTCATCTAATGAGCTCACAGTTTCATCGATTTCTTCTTCCATAGACTCCTGCAAAATATTAGTCTCTTCTTGGACATCGGAGACTTTATCAATAAACGCATCAATATCGGCATTGTATTCATAATTCTCATAACAATATTTAAGTATAGCAAAATTTTCAGGTCTGTAAACAACATCATCAAGATTTTCACACTCTTTAAACAGAGATTCAATTTCATAAGCACCCACAAAAGAAATGAATTCTTCTATTTGTTCCACATCATAGTAATCATATATACCATTAGCATAAGAAGCTAAGGTTTCATTATCATTAAATTTGCATGAAAAGGGAAGGTGTGGAGCCTTCATCCTAGAGCAACAAGTATAATCATATCTCAAGCATAGTTGACGAGCATACCAATGCAACATATGAATTTGATCCCATAATAGTTTCCCTTTTTCTGTCAAGCGATAATCCCTAAAGTATTCACGTTGATCCAACATGTCTCCCATAACATAATTGAATGGGGTTTTCTCAGGATTATCAAAGTAGTACATAATGTTTTTCACATAACCAGCATCGAGGGTTTTAGGAGGTTCCCCATCTCCATGAGTAGCAACTACACCTAATTTTTTTGTATTTCATGTTCCATATCCATAACTAAAGATAGAGAACAACTTAGAAAAACAAATAAAAATTACTTAGTGATAAAGCAAACAAGCACACACGAGAATATTCATCCCACGCTATGACTCCCCGGCAACGACGCCAGAAAAAGGTCTTGATAACCCACAAGTATAGGGGATCAATTGTAGCCTCTTTCGATAAGTAAGAGTGTTGAACCCAACGAGGAGCTAAAGGTAGAACAAATATTCCCTCAAGTTCTATCGACCACCGATACAACTCTATGCACGCTTGATGTTCGCTTTACCTAGAACAAGTATGAAACTAGAAGTACTTTGTAGGTGTTCTTGGATAGAATTGCAAGATAATAAAGAGCACATAAATAAAAAGTAGGGGTTGTTTAGATAAAGAAGCAATAAAGTTAGTATAACGAGTGTGGAAAAGTGGTGATAGGAGTTGTGAAATTGTCCGTAAGTAATTGACTACTTTACTAGACCGATAGCAAGTTTTATGTGGGAGAGGCATAAGATAACATATGTTCTCTTCTTGGATCATATGCACTTATGATTGGAACTCTAGCAAGCATCCACAACTACTAAAGATCATTAAGGTCAAATCCAACCATAGCATTAAAGCATCAAGTCCCCTTTATCCCATACGCCACAACCCCCTTACTCGGGTTTATGCTTCTGTCACTCAAGCAACCCACTATAAGCGAATCATGAACGTATTGCAACACCCTACAGCGGGAATCCCTCACGCTTGCGCGACACGGAGGGCACAATAGGACAGCAACATAACCACAAGCAAATTAAACCAATCATAGCAATTCGTCAATCACCGATGGGACAACGAAAATCTACTCAGACATCATAGGATGGCAACACATCATATGGTACAGTGGGTTGCGGGAGAGTGGACCGCTGAATATAGATGGGGGAAGATGATGGATATGTTGGTGAAGATGACGGCGGTGTTGGTGTAGATCACGGTGACGATGATGGCCCCCGACGGTGTTTTGGCGCCACCGGAAGCGAGGGGGAGAGAGCCCCCCTTCTTATTCTTCTTCCTTGACCTTCTCCCTAGATGGGAGAAGGGTTTCCCCTCTGGTCCATGGTGTCCATGGCGTGGGAGGGGCGAGAGCCCCTCCGAGATTGGATTTGTCTCTCTGTTTCCGTGTTCCCGATTCTGCTCTTTCACCGTTTTTTATATTCCCAGAGATTCGTAACTCCGATTGGTTTGCCCTTTGGACAAGATTTCTATCCGAATATTGGCTTTCTTGCGGCGAAAGAAGGGCAACAACTGCCTTACGGAGTGGCCACGAGGGTCAGGGGCGCGCCCACCCCCCTGGGGCGTGCCCCCCTGCCTCATGGGACACTCAAGCATCGTCTCGCATTGATTCTTCTTCCCTAAATTCATAAATATTCCAAAAAAAATCGTTCCGTTTTTATTCCGTTTGGACTCCGTTTGATATTGGTTTTCTGCGAAACAAAAACATGCAACAAACAGGAACTGGCACTGGGCACTGGATCAATTGTTAGTCCCAAAAATAGTATAAAAAGTTGCCAAAAGTATGTAATAGTTGTAAAATATTGGCATGGAACAATCAAAAATTATAGATACGACGGAGACGTATCACGGGGCACCACCACTTATACCGCTCCGAGTGTGGCCTGAGTGGCTGACAGCGGGCCCCAGCGGTCAGGTCGGAGGGGAGGGCAGAGAAGCAGAGGCGGGCAGCGCGGTGGTGGCGCTTTCTCAGGCGAGAAGTGTCTGGCGACGAGATCTGAGAGGATAGGAGTGGAGAGGAGATTGAAGCGCACTTGCCCATACCCATAGCATGGCTAGGGGTGGCCGGATAGGGTCGGAACGAAGCTTTCCAGCGGCAGCGGCGGGTGGAGCTCGTCGGAGATGGTGATTCCGGCGAGGCAGGGCCAGTCGAGCAGCTCCAACAGCACCAGCATGCACGAATGAACCACCACAGACACCCCGGAGAAGTTAGTGGAGCTCGAGCGGCTCTGGAGAGGGAGGGGCAGTGGACAGGGATCGCCGGCGAGCTCGGGACGGGAACGGCGGCCAGAGGCCTGCCTAGCCGGGCTGCGGCTACCTACGGCGTCGTGGTGATGGTGTGAGTGCGTTTGTGAGGAGAAATGGGCTCGGGATGGCTCTCTTTATAGGCGAGGCCGAGGCGGGGATCGAGAGCTCGCCGGAGCTCTCTGGAGTGGCGTCCGGCGACGAATGGCGTCAGTCAGAGGGGAAGAAGGCGTTAGAGATCACGCGGGGAATATAGGCGAGCAACAACAAGCACAGGAGCGCGGTACGGGACGAGCACGGTGGCACGGGTGCACTGTCCGCCCCATGCCTGTGTTCGCTGCGGCGATCTCCGGCGTTGGGGAGTGCCAGGCGGGGTTAAGAAGGTGTTGATGAAGATGGGGGCATGGTTTGGCAAGGTGCGACAGCCGGGACAGCGAGCATGTGCGCCATAGAGACGCTGGCGCGTCGCAGAGCGCGTCGGCTGCATGCCAACCCCTCTGGACGAACGCAGTCACCGCGTGAACTTTGGCATCAAGTTGAGCTAAGCACAAACACCATGTCTGGAGTCCTTAGTGGTTTTGGTCGTTTTGCATGGTTGGCTGGGTCATAGGTGAACTGTGTGAGTGGGTTTCTTCCAGGCAAGTTTCTGGACAGAAACTTGTGAGCTTATCTGAGAAAAATCTAGTGAGAATTAAGGGTTGTGCTTTGGGGTTTAGCATTCTCTTAGGAAGGTAATGAAGCTCAAAAAAGATCAGCCCCAAAAGATCAAGGAAAAATATACTTGTTGTGTAGTGTGGTCATTCTGTCTAGAAGAGAAATGATTTTTTGTAGCATAAATATTCCAAAACCTTATGCAATATTTTTGCTCAGGGAGGTGCCCTAGGGTTCAAAGAATATTTGTGAATTTATTCAGTATTTTAGGAGCAATAAAACTAGGAGTTGCTTTGGAGCATACTGCTCTGAAGTGATTTTCAAGGAAGAAAATGAATATTTTTCTTTTATGAAAAATATTCCTTGGGCTTTTGTTGGAGTTATTCAGAGAAGGAAAGATGAGCTAGGGGTGGATGGGTCACTTGTGTGAAAATCAAGGGTAGGCCCAAGTGTCAAGTCCATTTGAATTGATTCAAAACTCCAAATCCAAAGCAAATGCAAATGAAAGTCCGAAAAAAGAGAGAAGGCAAATCCAGGCAGTCACACCCACCCACTTGTGGGTACACGTAGGAGCGCGTTTTTTTTAATTTAGGAGCGCATTTGTTTACAAAGAGGCATCTCAATTGACATTTTGACTAGTCTAGTTTTCAACTTGATGGAGGGTCGGGGACCGCACGTGAATGATACAGTATTGTGCGTCCTGGACGTGGTGGCAAGTTATTGATCGAGTTTTAACTTTACTTGAACTTTAAATGAAAATAGTGGTTCATACATATTCAATTTAATAACGGCTCATACAAAAAATCACTCCACTATATATATAAGCAGGAGCCTTGGCGCTTGCTTTACTAGGGTTCCTCTCTTTCACTCTCTCATGCTCTCCAGATCTAAGCAAGACATAGGTGGCCACACTCTCTTTCTGCTCATGACTGGTCACAAATCTGGCCGGACTACCTCGACCTGGACAGGGATGTAGGTGCATCATTCACACGGTCGTTAGTGGCAAGGGAGGAGACCAACAGCTGCCTGCGCGTCCCGATTGGCGGTCGTGTCATTCTCTTCGAGACAGCGCCGACTCGGGAGGGCCTCCGACCCCTTCTTCCTCCCTGCGGTATTGTGGCCAAGATGCGGCCTCCGATGCTGTCTTTGCCACATGGCGATGACCCTCAGGTATATATTCCTTCGAAACCTACCTTGCTCTACTGCCCCAGCTCCCCACGTGGTTGTGTGTGGATCTTTTTATACTTCTATCGGTTATTCCAAATCCACCTAGACTTTTACTATTATTAGAGGTAAAGCTAGTTCATACAGTCGAATCTAAGAGTTGGTTCAAATAGGGAAGAAAGTGGGAAAGCTATAGCATGAATCTAGGACTTGGTTCTAATAGGAAACAGGGGAAAGTAGTAGATACTGGCTACCCAACCGGTCTCTTGGCTGAAAAGGCGAAGAAAGCATGGTGGATGGCGAAGGGTGGGGGGAAGTGGACCTATCTCTTGGTATAAAAAGGAAAGAAAATGAGGGTGTTGGGGGGGACAACGCAAATGAGAATGAGCAGGTCTAGATTTCATGTGTTCACATAGGAAAATGTCACCGAGGAGATAAAAAGTGGGACAAATGCATACATGCTGCCTAAGTGTTTTCTGCTCTTGGCAACCACATCTGCCTCACCACTTTATGCCCCTGCTGTCCCTATGACCATATCGCTACCATTAATATAAAATCACACGAAGCATTAAGCAATGCCACCTAATGTCACTATTAATGGTCTAGTGTCGTCGATAAATTGAAGCAATGCCACCTAATGCCACTATTAAGTAATGGTCTAGTGCCGTCGATAAATTGAAGCAATGCCACCAGCATTTTATGAAGGGCTTCCGTCTTGCTTTATTTCCCATGAATTGTGTTTTTGCAGATACACTTAAATCTCACACCACTAACATTGCTTCATCCCAGTGGAACTGCACAAATTTGATTATACATTTACTGACCATGTGCTATTCTCGTGACAGTAATACTAATGCTATTGTTCTGCATGTTAATCTAGTGGCAGTGTTGATGTGATGTGATGCTACTTACTTAAGGGCACTTTCATACTGTCAATGTAGTGCCAATTATAACACAATAGATGCTGTTGTTAATCATATGCCACTGCAGATAACTTTCACTCTTGAAATAACCATATTTCATATTGGCGCAAACAGGGATGTATGTCTCCATATCGTTTCTATTTGCGCAATCAAAAGTACACACCTCAGTTTTAGTAGAACTGCACAAAATGAGATGGCTATTCCTAGCTGTCATCGCCTAACCACCCATATTCCAGGTATTCCTACATTGGTAGTAACTAGGTAGAATGACCAACGCAATCTAAAAGAAGTTGATTCGTACATTTTACTTTCTGATTGCAGTGCAGGGACGAGCGAAAACAACTGCATCCTAGTCAGGAATGCACTTTCTCCCAGTTCATCCATGGACCAAGAACTAGCTGGCATGGTTGCACAGAGGTTTTTGGGATAGATGAGTGTACAAGAGGCATTGTGTTCTACTTATTTCTGCAAATAGCGGTGCTTGAATTTAGTGGAACTGCACAAGAAGTTCAGATGGTCAGTACACTACATGGTTCGGTTCAGCATTCCAACGGAGAACATAGTTATAATTGGTTATTCTGGAATGAGAGAACCTAACCCTGGATGGTGGCAACAAGAAAAATCAGAGTGAACTCCAAGAAATTAAAGCCTGCCTAGGGAGGCCCTTTGCTTAGAGAAACCTTGCTTGATTTTTCCTGATTTGTAAACCTTCTCACAACTTTGTCTTTTGATGTGAACTAGTATATGTTTGTTATGTTATATGAATCATTGAGATGTATAAAATTGCTTAACTTATGCTTTTCAAGTATTTTATGGAGCCGAGTTTAATGTGAATGTTCCACATGAATGCTGGACTAGCATGTGAACGTTTGGAATTTACGGTGTGGCCTCAGTTAACTGCATGAACCACTGTAACAAGATACGTAGTTGCTTATATGTCAGACAACAGATTATTGATTGTTAGTCGGTCGATAGCTGACTTTTCTAGTGTTGAAGCAAGCTGAGCCAATGTGCCGTGATTTGCACAACTGCTTACAAGTGGGTAGCACCAACAGTGTTTACAAGTACTTAACCAGCCTTACATACCCTATGTATACGTCGGTGCATAGTTCTCAAACGAGTACTCTATTTCATCAAACACACACTACTCATATGATAAACCGTGACAACTTATGTCTTACCATGCCATATTCATGAAAAAACTAGTGATGACGCATCTGTTTCGGCAACAATTAGGATGGTTCTCACATGTTTCACACGCACACAAAAGTAGCAGCAGTTCCCATAGATGGATTTAAACAGAGTACTAGCCCCATAGGGCTCGATAATAGGCAAGGTTCGGATAATTAGACACAATCCAAACTACTATTAAACACTAGTTGGGGCAACTATTTCATTCCTCGGTCTAATTTGGGATGGACACAGGACAGACCTTGCCATGAACATCATCGAGGACGTCCGACAGCAGCTCAATCCTGTGAACCTTCCTGAAGATAACCTTGTGGCCTTGCAACTCATAAACTTGTTTGTGGAGTCATGCCATGTCATCTTCCTGCGTAAGCTTGACAAGAACAGTATGCCTCACAAACGAAGGAGCAACTTTGAACTTCTTGTGCTTCAGTACACCCTAGATAACACGCCTGACAACAGTGAGGCTGGAATACATCTCGACATTGGTATAAGTGCAAATGGCTTCTAGGATCCAATAGCCTAAGAACGATGTTTTCCCAGTGCGTATATTCAGGTCATCCGCCTCATAGCGAGTGACATGTACAACCACATAATCCTTGTCTACATTAGGGCTCTAATTGAAACAAAAACAAATTTTGAATTACTTTCCAATATAAGAAACACAAGTTATTTAAACCACTATCTAGAGTCAAAAGTATGCATGACAGGGAAGGTAGCATGGCATCGAAGCTAATAAATTTTTTGCATTATTTATCACCACATACTTAGATGAAAAACCACAATTGAGATTGGAAAAGAAGAAAATCACCTTGGGCAGCTCAGCGGGGGGGGGGGCACATCCTTGAAGGGGGGAAACTGCTCCTGCAGGGCCATGGGGGTTGTAACCTCAAACGGGGCATTGACCATCTTAGTAGTGGCCATGAGCATATTTGGGGTCGGCTCGATGGCTGCCTCCATCTTCTTGGAGCTCTCTGTCTCGTGGGGATCAACCTCCCGCGTCTGGTCCAACATCGGCAGATCTTTGCCTGGTTCTCCTTGGTCCATCATGAAACTGATGAATACTAAGAGAGCACTGAAAGGAAAACACGATCTCAATGACAATGAAACAAAAAGGGGAGTGAGGATCGCTTACTGCTTTGCAAAAGTTTTTTTATTTTTTTTAAACGAAAATATACCAACATCATGGATCCGCTTACCTTCCCTTCGTTGGGAGAGAAGAACAGTGGCGGATGCGAGTATTGGCTTTCTTGAAGATGGTGTCTTGTAGCGACTCGACCCGAATGGATCAAAGTCTCTGTTCTTAAGTTTCATCGCTGGATTGGTATGCTGACACACACAGTACTCGAGGATTTATAACAGAGGTAAATCACATGTATAAAATAATGTAAATACTATTACCTCAAACAATATAGTGAAAGTAACAACAAGGTTGTGGAGTCCCAACAACACCAACAACAAAGTTGAGTGTAGTCATCGCAACCCTAACATATCACTTACTCGTCGAATAATTCCTGCAACATGAGACATTGAAGCCGTGTAGGTTAGTACGTTGAATGTACTGGCAAATTCACATCACGGAATAATGATGAACAATATCTATCATTACATGCATATTTGGCTGGTGGAGGCTCTAAGTTTAATTTTGCAT
This sequence comes from Triticum aestivum, assembly GCF_018294505.1. NCBI lineage: Eukaryota > Viridiplantae > Streptophyta > Magnoliopsida > Poales > Poaceae > Triticum > Triticum aestivum. The sequence continues at coordinate 99,462,910 of NC_057813.1, read as the reverse complement.
AAAGCTAATTTTTTCCCTACAACAAAGGAATAAATGTTTTATTCACTACCAAGTTTATTCCATTATTGAGAAGGTTCCTCCAACTCAATCCCAAAAATTCCCAAATTATTAATAACCCAATACATTAGTTAAATAGAGTGATGAGATCAACAAATAATTCACTTCTAGATACTAAAATTATCCATAACAGGGGACACGGCTAATCATGATTAGTTTGTACACTCTGTAGAGGTTTGCGCACTTTTCCCCACAAGACTCGATCTCCTCCGTTGAATTCCTCGCACTGCTTGTTGTTTGATAAGCGGATGATCGAGACATAGTCTTTTCGAAGAGGTCCCCTTAACCGATATATAGGTCGGTACACCTACAATCCCCCTGCATCTGCTAGCCTATCATGGAAAGGTTTCCCACAACTTACTCTATGCCAGAGCCCATAATGGCTTGTGGCTGCACATGGAAGTTTCTGGGCATGAAATATCATATGATCCCTTTGAGCCTGGGTGGCATTCTGTAGGGTGATCACACGGGTCCTCCGGGATCCCCTAGGGCAAACACTGGTTTCTCCAGGTGCCCAGGCAAGCCACTGGTTTCTCTAGGGTGCTCCAACCATTCACCCAGATGTGTGTTAATGTTGCCACCTTAAATTTTTCCCTTAATTATTATTTCTCTCATAACTTGCATGAATCTCACATACCAATCCCCATCTACGAGCATGGCTAAGCAACATATGACACAACGAATATTCCCAAGGTGTTTCAAAGATCATAGGTTCCTACCTCATGAACTACATAGCAAGGCCACATGTTCCCAATCCTACTCAAACTAGTGCATAGTAAAAACTGGGTATTGAAAAGTATGATCAAAGTGTGAACTTGCCTTGTACTGTTGATGAAGATTCTTCGCACTCATAATTCCAGATAGTTCTACTCGTCACACTCCGATCAATCTAACGTAAGTAAGCAATTTTATCCACACATAAGAAATCACTCAAACACCCAAAAAATGCAAAGAAATATTGCAAAAACTCCAAAAGAACCAAATCAAATTATTTTGCAAGATCAGATCCTAATTTCGGTGAAAAAGTGTGGTGATGGCTCAAGATGTTAGATTATGCCTAGGGATACAATTTGAAAAAGGGAATCAATTAAAAAGCGCTATAGTTTACAAGGTATGATCAAGTGAAGCTTCGAGTTCAAATTTTAAAGGATCAAAAGTTGAAACTAATGATGCTACTGGATGTAGGAAGTCAATATGAAAATGTAGGAAAAAGAATTACTAGATTGAAAATAACGGATCAAGTAATTCAACATAGCATTGAATCTGCTTAGAATGTTGTGTAACAACTCTTTGGTGGACTAGTAGAGTAACTGGCTAAGATCAAAATTATATGTTGGAAAGATGACACAAATTGTGCAAACCGAAAGATTTACGAATCCGATGCAGTTGGCTTCATCGAAAATGGAGGTACGGATAAAAAGATATGATCGAACGAAATTTGAGTATGAATCTGAAAAAATTTCAAAATTTTAAAGTTAAAAAGTTTATTTGATAGATTCACTAGATAGGTGGAATCAAGACGAAAATATTAGCGTTGGTTTCGTCTAACTTGGATGAACGAGTAAAAAGTTATGGCTATTTGAAAAATCAGGGTCAAGCTGTTTTACGGAAGAAAAAGAGCTATGGCTAAAAGAATTCTAGTATTAAAATGTAAATACATGGACTAATTTATAAATCTAATTATTCTACCATACACTAGTCTAAAAATAATAAGCTATGGGAGTGTAAAAAATACGAAGAAAGATACCTTTATAAGATAGAGAAATAACAACTTCGGAGAGAGGAGACAACTTCCAGAAGTCCCATCGGAGAGAAGAAATATATTTTTCTTTTGTGAAGCTAGTCAAACCAAAATATTGACTTAACCCATAGTGGATGATTTTTGAGGTTCTATGGTTCTATATTTATAGGTGGAAGAGAGGCTTAGGGGTCAAAGGCTAGGCAATGTGGGACTAAACGTAGACGAAAAGAAAAGAAATAGAGGCGAAAAGAGAGGCGCTCACATGGGCCTAAAAGTGTTCGGCCGGCCGAGTAGTTTTTTTTAAACAAAATCCTGCCAAAGTGGGAAAAAAAAGAAAATAAAATGGCTGGCTGGGCCTGGCCCATGTAGGAGAGAAAAAAAATGTTGGGACGCCCGATGCCACTATGCTGCGCATGTGGGCGATAGTTAGTTCTAGGCGCACGCGCAGTTTTTGTTTTTTCAATAGAAACAGAAAAGCAAAAACTGAATAACGAAAATAAAAACGAAATTGTACATAGGCATATTATATATCAAAATTTTAAGAAAACGATTTCCTAAATGATGAACATATTTTCAGCGGCAAATAATTTCCACAAAAAAATAAATAAAGCGAACAGTACTAGTGGTTCATTTAAGAACCAAATAAAAGTATTTCAAAATACCCAAAATGATCTCAAACTCATTTTTCTCTACTTTTCTACTGTAGAGAATCATTTTACCCTATTTTCCATATATTTTATTTTTGGAGAAAGATAATTTGAATAAAGACCAAATAACTCCAAATTGAAAGTGGGTTTCAAAATAACTTCAAAGGGACTTTCAATTTGATTCTTTGAAACTTCCAACTCTCTTTCTTAGCATTTGAAGAAGTCATTTTATCTTCTCTCATGAAACTCATTGAGTTACATAAAGTTTCCGAATTTGAAATATTTCCAAATAGAATTCAAATCTTTTCAAAACCCTTTTCATTTATTTAAATGGAAGAAGTTATATCATCTTCACTCTAGGGTTTTGTGATGAAATGAATATGAGTTCATGGAGATCATAAATTCAAGGCGAAAGTTTGGGAAAGTCATTTCATTCCCTCTCATTTAACTTTCAAAAAGTTTCAAATTTCACACAAGCAACCACACCACAATCAAACAAACAATTAAAACTATTCATTTAATATAACATTCCAAAATTTAGAATTTTGGGATGTTACACGGTGAGGGAGAAGGGGATTCAGCGAAGAGTGAAATGATGGTTGCTTCGTCCGTCAAACTTAGACTGTGGGGAGGTGGGGTTTTGTGATACGACGACTCGTTACTGCCGCGCTATGACCGGGGTGACTCTCCGCCTGCATACTGCCTTCTAATTTGGTGGATGGCATTTGGGCCCGCGCGCTGCATTGCCCGCATGTCGGTGAACAAATGTAAAACGACATTCAGTAGAGGGAGATGTTTCGATGACCTCGGAGGAGCTATACGTGGTAGTGTATCCACTGTACTAGTAGTAATTGTTTTTCTGGGTAGCCGTAGAGTGTCTCCACTGTACTAGTAGTAATTGTTTCTCTGGGCCCAAGACAAAACAGCCCATCCACCCTTGCAAATATAAAATCAATTCAAAAGCCCATATATTTACTTAATGAGAGGCGCTACATAGCACACCCTCCCCAAAAAACCTGGGTGCTCTTCTTCCTCCTCACTCCCACCCACCTCACGTCAGCTCGCTCCACTCGTACGCCCAAATTCCTCACCTCACTCCTACAGAAAACCCCAGCTCCCCTTCTTCCTCACTACTATAGAAAAACCCCAGCTCCCCTTCTTCTTCACTCGCACTACAACTAGGCTCATCATTCATTACTCTGCGCAAATCCGTGAGCTCGACGCGACGCCCTCGAGTAAAATGAAGTCGACTAACCCCAGTGCCAAGAAGATGAGGCTCCCACCAGTGGCGATGCCTGTTCTAGATCCCGCACCCGACAGCGCGGGGAGAAGCGGCGAGCTCGCCCCTACCGGATCCCAAGAACCCGTAGAATCTCGGGTGGACCGCATCAGTGATCTCCCGGACGCCATCCTCGGGGAGATCATCTCGCTTCTCCCCACCAAGGATTGCTGCCACACCCAAGTCCTCTGAATTCGGTGGCGCCCTCTATGGCGCGCCGTGCCCCTTAATCTCGATTATCGTCAGCTATCTGTCTTTAATGATTTTGAACTCCACAGAGCCATCATCTCCTCCCACCAAGGCTCCGTTCAAAGCCTCTACATCCCATCATGCTACCTGAGCAAGCATACCATGCCCTGCACGGTGGACGCCTGGCTGAAATCCCCTGAATTCACAGAACTACAACTGCATGAGTTTTACTATTCCCCAGGAAATCACCTACCAGATACCGAATGCCATGTACTTGTGCCCTCAGCATTGATGTCCATCTCGCGGTTTTCCTCCTCTCTCCACATCGCCACCTTGGCGATGTGCTACCTACCATACGATATGGTACTAAACCTCCGACTCCCATTTCTCAAAAAACTTTCACTTGTGCGGGTTCGTATATCGGAGGCCTCATTTCACAACATCATCCACTCCAGTTGCCCTACCCTAGAGTGCTTGGTGCTTGTTTTCACAGTTAGAATTGGTTGTCTCCAAATAAAGTCACCTAACCTTGTAAGAATTGGAATTTCTTTTGACGGAAGGTAGCTCATCATCCAAGATGCCCCTTCACTTCAAAGGTTGATCCTTGATTCTAGTTATTCACCGTCACAAATAACCATCGTCTCTGTGCCTAAACTAGACACCTTGGGTGTAAACATGATCTCTGTGCTAAACATGATCTATGTGCTCATTTCAAGATGGTGTTTGGCTCCATAGTTCTTCAGGTACTATATATTATCATCTACACTTGTAACCACAAGCTGCATTTTAAATTTCTACGCATAAGTTATATATCATCTTGGAGTACACATTTTGTACTAATATTATGTTCTATGCTCAATGAAGAGTTTCTCCATGGATAGCCTATCAATGGTGCTGGATTCTGTCAAGATCTTATATATATCCAAATGAATAGTTTTGATCCGAACGAGATTATTGGCTTGCTGCAATGCTTTCCCTGTCTGTATAAGTTGTATATAAAGGTGGTAATTTCACGCACATTGGAAGCCCGCATATAGTGTACTAGAATTAACCGTTCAGTTGTTGCTCTTTCGACACTCTTTTTTAGACCTTAATTGTTTTCAATCTTCATGTCTATTTAGGCAATAGGACAGGGTAAGAAAGTTATAACCAATCGGTGGATTTTTAAGCACCAGTATTTTCTCACTTCTCATGACATTCGACTGAAGACAATAATGCTGCAACAATATGTAACCAACCATGCAAACACTAGATTTGTCACATTCTTCCTGTTGAATGCGAGGTTACTATTGTCCATCAGGCTTAAGTTTATCAGCAGCATGGTTTTGACGGATGGGTATGTCTAAGAGCAAAAAAAGGAGTTTCAGGTGAACAAAAGAGCTTCTGAACGTGTCGGGCTTCTATTTACAACATCTTGTGGTCATAATCCAGTAAATTTTACGACCCAGGATGTTCATTCCATGGACCTGACTGATCCATTTGACTATGACTGCCGAAAACAGTGCTGGAGTTAGATGTTGTTGCCCTTTTCAATCATGGTTTTATCTAAACCTGATGAACAATTAACCCTCGTGCTTTTGTACAGTTTGTAAGATGGAGTTAGATGTTGTTGCCCTTTTCAACTCGGCTGTGACTATCATATTTTCTTTGAAACAAGGCAAATGGCTTGCCATTCGTTTAATTAAGAGTGAAATATTGTAACAAATCCCAACCAAGGGAAATAACATCACTCTCGCCGGCTGCTTGAGCTCACTATGCATTACAGAACCCAAGTGATTAGCCCCCACTAGCACCCACAAACTTATTTTGAACTAGCACACCAAATGGACTATAAATTTTCATAAGAAAGGCTGCATGACCGTGACCGATTTGGATTCTAACATTTGGGACCCATGAGGAAAAATCCTATCCAAGGTGGTGTCGACTTACTAGCTAGTCAACAAACGATTCTGCCTACCAGTCGTTGGATTGACATCCAACATCTGTCGTGTATCTTCTATATCTTGTCTTCTTCCTCCAGCTGCCCGAACCAAACCACCCTGTCGGTTCCCCCTGCTCCCGCCTCCCACGGCTGGTTGTGCCTATGCCGCCCTACTGTACCCTCCAATGTTGGCCAGTCTCTCCCTCTATTCCCCCACACGTCCTGTTATTCTCTGAGGACGTCAGCCCCAACACGCACCCGCACCCGAATCGGTCAACCCTCATACTCTCCTCCGCCCGCGACTAGACCGGCGCATCTTCCATGACTCATATTTGTTCTGTTCGAGGCCTCGCTGTTGTCCTCCGCCTTGGTTTGCTTGCCATGCATGGTGCGCCGCCCTCTTGCGTTGTCAACATCGTCAACAACTGAGAGGAACAAGGAGATGATCGTACGTGGAGAGGATGACAGTAGGGACCCACCAGGGTCATGGCAGTACGCAAGCAAGTGCCTCATTATTACAAGCCCAAAAAATGGTTCCTCCTAAGGGTTGGACATCTGGGGCCCATGCCATTGTCAACATAGTCAATAAATGAGAGAATTACCCAACAAGCGGCTGACACCAGGGACCCAGCAGGTCATGCAGTTGTTATTTACTTTTTTTAGGAACAAGCAGTTGTTATTTATACTAGTTTTAGAGACAGATCAGGGTAACAATGGGGCTGTACAGGGTTGTGGCCCGTCTAGCCAGGGTTTTATTTATGTTTACCACATCATGAGCCAAGTTGTGTTTTTTATTGCTAAAAATGGCTAGCTCGGTTCTATTTTTTTTAAAGAAGCAACCAACCGAGGCCTACTTTCTTTGTCAGCCCTGCTAGGCTGCAAATCTTCGAAGACGAGGAGAATTTCATTCGGCTTGCCCAGAAAATGGGCTATCAGTAATGAGAAATGGGTTGTACATTTTTAAAACGCATCAAATCGGGAATTAGTTTTTATTTTTTTTCATTTCAAGATTTTAAAGTCCATTGATTTTTATGCACGGACAATTATTTGGATTTATATTTATATAAATTTATTTTTCAAATTAGTTTGAATGTGACTCAAAATTTCAGGATTAAAAACAGTTGACCGCACCGAAATATGCAAAATTTCAAATATTTTTTAACCGTGGCCACAATATGGGCTGTAATGCTAACAGAAAGAAGACGGGCTCCAACAAAATCCATAAGAATTAGCAAATGGGCTATAAATTATTAGAAATAATGGCAGATGGGATGTATGTTGTTTTCCACATATTTGAGGCTGACTTGTGCGCCTACTATAGGTTGACGCGTACACTTTCCTAAAAAAAGGTTGACGCACATGCAACGTCGTGTCAACTTAATCAACACACGAGAGCAGTGATTGTTGGATGTCCATGTAACGACCTTCGTGCTTCTTCAATCTCTGCTCTTCCTGCTCCAGCAGCTCAAACAAGCGCCGACGGGACTGCCTGCTCCCTCCTCCTGCGGCCGACTGTGCTACCGCACAGGCCTCACCACCCCATCGTACTCCCATCGTTGGCCTAGCCATCCCTCTACTCATCCGCACCCACTGTTATTCTCCAGCGACGGCATACGAACCAGTAAACCCTCGTACCCTCCTCCGCGTGGGAAGCAACTGCCAAGTCTTCCCTAGCTCCGTGTCATTCCCTTCCTAGGCATCGCCATCATCCACCGCCCTGGTGCTCTCGTCGCGGCGTGGTTAACATGGTCAATGAACGACATTCATCGGAAGTGGACTATACGTGGAGAGGCTGACAGCTGGTTCCACGACCGCACGCAAGGAAATGACTCCTTATTACGCGCAAAATAATGGTTCCTCCACCTGACAGCTGGGACCCGCCGGAAGGGCCTCTGTATTTCACCAAAAGTTGTTCCCCACGCTGACACCTCAGACCCACTAGTTATATCTTCGCACACAAGGAAGTGCCTCCTTATTACACAAAAAAAGAATACTCCCCTCCTAGTTCAGACCCACCATAGTGGGAGGCTGACTTGTGGGCCTACTAAGTTGACGCGGACGGAGGGCTTTGTCAACTTAGTCAATATGAACGATTCTAGCTCCAGTGACCGTACAATATCCATCCAACGACAGTAGTGCTTCTTCAACCTCTAGTCTTCTTGCTCTAGTCGCCCAAACTAGCACCGGTCGTGTCGCCTGCTCCTGCCTCCCATGGCCAACTCTGCTACCGCGCAGGCCTGACCACCCCACCATACTCCAACCTTTGGCCAGGCCATCCTCTACTCACCTACAACCCCTGTTATTCTGCGACGATGGTAGCCTCACACCATAACCGAACTAGTCAACCCTTGTACTCCTCTCTGCATGGGCATCCACTGTTGCGTCTTCCCCGGCTCCGCGTCATCCCCTTCCTAGGCCTTCTCGTCATCCACCATCTTAGTTTTTCCCTTGAAGAGGAAAGGGTGATGCAACAAAGTAGAGATAAGTAATTTCCCTCAGTTTGAGAACCAAGGTATCAATCCAGTAGGAGACAACGCACAAATCACCGAATACCTGCACAAACAATCAAACAAACTTGCACCCAACGCGATAAAGGGGTTCTCAATCCCTTCACGGTTACTTGCAAAAAGTGAGATATGATAGAGATAGATAAATGATAAAGTAAATATTTTTGGTATTTTTGATTTATAGATCGGAAAGTAAAAGATTGCAAGAATAGTAGATCGGAAACTTGGATGATGGAAAAGAGAACTTATATGATGAAAAAGAGACCCGGGGGCCATAGGTTTCACTAGAGGCTTCTCTCAAGATAGAAAATAATATAGTGGGTGAACAAATTACTGCAGAGCATTTGATAGAAAAGCGCAAAGTTATAACGATATCTAAGGCAATGATCATGAATATAGGCATCACGTCCGTGTCAAGTAGACCGACTCCTGCCTGCACCTACTACTATTACTCCACACATCGACCGCTATCCAGCATGCATCTAGAGTATTAAGTTCATAAAGAATGGAGTAACGCAGTAAGTAAGATGACATGATGTAGAGGAATTAACTCAGCAATATGATGAAAACCCCATCTTTTTATCCTTGATGGCAACAATGCAATATGTGCCTTGCTGCCCCTACTGTCACTGGGAAAGGACACCGCAAGATTGAACCCAAAGCTAAGCACTTCTCCCATTGCAAGAAAAACCAATCTAGTTGGCCAAACCAAACCAATAATTCAAAGAGACTTGCAAAGACATCAAATCATGCATAAAACAATTCAGAGAAGATTCAAATAATATTCATAGATAATTTTATCATAAATCCACAATTCATCGGATCTCGGCAAACACGCCGCAAAAGAGTATTACATCAAATAGATCTCCAAGAACATCAAGGAGAACATGGTATTGAGAATCAAAGAGAGAGAAGAAGCCATCTAGCTACTAGCTATGGACCCGTAGGTCTGAGGTAAACTACTCACGCTTCATCAGAAGGGCAATGGTGTTGATGTAGAAGCCCTCCGTGATCGAATCCCCCTCCAGCAGGACGGCGAAAAAGGCCCCTAGATGGGATCTCATGGGTACAGAAGGTTGCGGCGGTGGAAAAGTGTTTTCGTGGATGCCCCCAATGGTTTTGGGGTATAAGAGAATATATAGGTGAAAGAATTAGGTTAGGAGCCCCATGAGGGGCCAACTAGACAGGGGCGCGCCCTCCACCTTTGTGGCTGCCTCGTTGCTCCTCTGACTTCATCTCCAAGTGTCCTGGTTTGGTTCTGGTCCAAGAAAGATCATCGCGAAAGTTTTATTCCGTTTGGACTCCGTTTGGTATTCCTTTTCTACGAAACTCTAAAAAAGGGGGGGGGGAATAGGAACTGGCACTAGGCTCTAGGTTAATAGGTTAGTCCAAAAAATAATATAAAATAGCATAATAATGCATATAAAACATCCAAAATAGATAATATAATAGCATGAAACAATAAAAAATTATAGATACGTTGGATACGTATCAAGCATCCCCAAGCTTAATTCCTGCTCGTCCTCGAGTAGGTAAATGATAAAAATAGAATTTTTGATGTGGAATGCTACCTAACATATTTATCCATTTAATTTTCTTTATTGTGGCATGAATGTTTAGATCCGTAAGATTCAAAACAAAAGTTTAATATTGACATAAAAATGATAATACTTCAAGCATACTAATAAAGCAATCATGTCTTCTCAAAATAACATGGCCAAAGAAAGCTTATCCCTACAAAATCATATAGTCTGGCGACGCTCCATCTTCATCACACAAAATATTCAAATCATGCAAAATCATATAGTCTGGCTACGCTCCATCTTCATCACACAAAATATAGTGGTTGTGGAGAAGACAAAAAGAGGAAGATAGTCTCACATCAACTAGGCGTATCAACGGGCTATGGATATGCCCATCAATAGATATAAATGTGAGTGAGTAGGGATTTCCATGCAACGGATGCACTAGAGCTATAAGTTTATGAAAGCTCAAAAATAAAACTAAGTGGGTGTGCATCCAACTCGCTTGCTCATGAAGACCTAGGGCAATTTGAGGAAGCCCAACATTGGAATATACAAGCCAAGTTCTATAATGAAAAATTCCCACTAGTATATGAAAGTGATATCATAGGAGACTCTCTATCATGAAGATCATAGTGCTACTTTGAAGCACAAGTGTGGAAAAAGGATAGTAACATTTCCCCTTCTCTCTTTTTCTCTCATTTTTTACTTGGGCCTTTCTCTCTTTTTTTGGCCTCTTTTTTTTCTTTTTTTCTTTTTTGTCCGGAGTCTCATCCCGACTTGTGGGGGAATCATAGTCTCCATCATCCTTTTCTCAGTGGGACAATTCTCTAATAATGAAGATCATCACACTTTTATTTACTTACAACTCAAGAATTACAACTCGATACTTAGAACAAAATATGACTTTGTATGAATGCCTTCGGCGGTGTACCAGGATGTGCAATGAATCAAGAGTGGCATGTATGAAATAATTATGGAAGGTGGCTTTGCCACAAATATGATGTCAACTACATGATCATGCAAAGCAATATGACAATGATGAAGCGTGTCATAATAAACAGAATGGTGAAAAGTTGCATGGCAATATATCTCGGAATGGCTATGCAAATGCCATAATAGGTAGGTATGGTGACTGTTTTGAGGAAGGTATATGGTGGGTGTATAGTATTGGCGAGAGTTGCGCGGCACAAGAGAGGCTAGCAATGGTGGAAGGGTAAGAGTGTGTATAATCCATGGACTCAACAGTAGTCATAAAGAACTCACATACTTATTGCAAAAATCTATTAGTCATCAAAACCAAGCACTACGCGCATGCTCCTAGGGGAAGGGTTGGTGAGAGTTAACCACCACGCGATACCGACCTCCATACAAAGGATGACAATCAAAAAATAAATCATGCTCCGACTTCATCACATAACGGTTCACCATACGTGCATGCTATGTGAATCACAAACCTCAACACAGGTATTTATTAAATTCACAACTACTCACTAGCATGACTCTAATATCACCATCTTCATATCTCAAAACAATCATAAGGAATCAAACTTCTCATAGTATTCAATGCACTTTATATGAAAGTTTTTATTATATCCCTCTTGGATGGCTATCATATCAGGACTAAATTTATAACCAAAGCAAATTACCATGATGTTTAGATAATCCCAAAATAATATAAGTGAAGCATGAGAGTTCATCAATTTCTATAAAATAAAACCACCGTCGTGCTCTAAAAAGATATAAGTGAAGCACATAGAGCAACATTGCCTAGCTCAAAAGATATAAGTGAAGCACATAGAGTATTCTAATAAATCACGATTCATGCGTGTCTCTCCCAAAAGGTGTGTACAGCAAGGATGGTTGTGGCAAACTAAAAAGCAAAGACTCAAACCATACAAGACACTCCAAGCAAAACACATATCATGTGGTGAATAAAAATATAGCCTCAAGTAAAGTTACCGATAGACGAAGACAAAAGAGGGGATGCCTTCCGGGGCATCGCCAAGCTTAGGCTCTTGGTTGTCCTTGAATATTACTTTGGGGTGCCTTGGGCATCCCCAAGCTTAGGCTCTTGCTGCTCCTTATTCTATAGTCCATCAAAACCTTACCCAAAACTTGAAAACTTCACAACACAAAACTCAACAGAAAATCTCATAAGCTCCGTTAGTATAAGAAAATAAATTGCCACTTTATGGTACTATTGCAAACTCATTCTTTATTTATATTGGTGTAATATCTACTATATTTCAAATTTTCCATGGTTCATACCCCCCGATACTACCCATAGATTCATCAAAATAAGCAAACAACACAAATAAAACAGAATCTGTCAAAAACAGAACAATCTGTAGCAATCTATAACTCTTGAATACTTCTGTAACTCCAAAAAATCTAAACAATTAGGACAATCTAGAAAATATGTACACAAATCCAGAGCAAAAAGAATCATATCAAAAGCACGTTTCAATAAAATCCAGGAAATTATTTACTGGGCGCAAAAGTTTCTATTTTTCAGCAGGATCAAAACAACTATCACTGTAAGCTATCCTAAAGGTCTTACTTGGCACAAACACTAACTAAAACACAAAACCATATCTAACCAGAGGCTAGATTAATTATTCAAAGCAAAACATGAACAAAAATCAAAGAACAAAAAAATTTGGGTTGCCTCCCAACAAGCGCTATTGTTTAACACCCTTAGCTAGGCATAAAAACATGAATAGATCTAGGTATTGTCATCTTTGGTATGCAATCCATAAGTAGCTCTCAATATGGCAATTTAATTCACTTTCTAGGAAAGTGTCCCATGCCCTTCCTTAACGGAAATTGAAATCTAATGTTTCCTTCTTTCATATCAATAATTGCACCAATCATTATAAGGAAAGGTCTACCAAGAATAATAGGACATGTAGGATTGCAATCTATATCAAGAACAATGAAATCTACGGTCACATAATTCCTATTTGCAACAATAAGAACATCATTAATTCTTCCCATAGGTTTCTTAATAGTGGAATCCGCAAGATGCAAATTTAAAGAACAGTCATCAAATTCACGGAAACCTAACACATCACATAAAGTTTTTTGAATTGTGGAAATGATAGCACCCAAATCACACAAAGCATGGCACTCATAATCTTTAATCTTAATCTTAATAGTAGGTTCCCACTCATGATAAAGTTTTCTAGGGATAGAAACTTCCGATTCAAGCTTTTCTTCAAAAGATTGCATCATAGCATCAATGATATGTTTAGTAAAAGCTTTGTTTTGATTGTAAGCATGAGGAGAATTCAACATGGATTGCAACCAGGAAATACGAACAATTATCATAATTAAATTCCTTGAAATCCAAAAGAGTGGGTTCATTGCTACTTAAAGTCTTGACCTCTCCAATCCCACTTTTATCAATTTTTGCATCTAGATCTAAAACTCTGAATCATTGGGACGCCTTTTAACTAAAGTTTACTCATCTCCAGTACCATATTTATCAAGATTTATATTGGAAAACAAAGATTCAATAGGAGTCACATCATTCACTTTAAGATCTTCATCATTATTTTCACGAAAACTAGAAGAACACGCTTTTTCAAACAAATCTCGTTAAGCACGCATCTTAACAGTTCTTTCTTTGCACTCATCAATGGAAATTCTCATGGATTTGAGAGATGCATTAATATCACGCTTGGGTGGAATAGATCTAAGTTTCAAAGAATAAACATCAAGAGAAATTCTATCCATGTTCCTAGCCAAATCATCGATCTTGAGAAATTTTTCTTCATTCAAAGCATTGAAATTCTTTTGCGAACTCATAAATTATTTAACACTAATCTCAAAATAAGAGGGCATCTTATTAAAATTTCCATAAGAATTGCTGTAGAAATTACCATAATTATTAGAGGAATTACTAGGAAACGGCCTAGGATTAAAATTACCTCTATATGCGTTATTACCAAAATTGTTCCTACCAACAAAATTGACATCCATAGATTCATTGTTATTCTCAATCAAAGTGGACAAAGTTATATCATTAGGATCAATAGAAGCACTCTTAGTAGCAAATAATTTCATAAGTTCATCCATCTTTCCACTCGAAACATTAATTTCTTCAATTGCATGCACTTTTTTTACTAGTGGAAGATCTTTCGATGTGCCATTGAGAATAATTAAACATAATATTATCTAGGAGTTTAGTAGCCTCTCCTAAACTGATTTCCATAAAAGTGCCTCCCATGGCCGAATCTAAAAGATATCTAGAAGCAAAATTCAATCCGGCATAAAAAAATGTATAATCATCCACAAATTCAAACCATGTGTAGGGAAATTTCGTATCATCTATTTCATCCTCTCCCAAGATTATGCAACTTGTTTATGATCAAGTTGCTTAAAATTCATAATATCGTTCCTAAAGGAGATGATCTTAGTGGGAGGAAAATTCTTAGAGATGAAAGCATCTTTACACTTGTTCCACGAATCAATACTATTTTTAGGCAAAGATGAAAACCAAGTTTTAGCACGATCTCTAAGCGAAAACGAAAATAGCTTCAATTTAACAATATCATTGTCCACATCTTTTTTCTTTTGCATATCACACAAATAAATTAAATTGTTTAGATGGGATGCGGCATCTTCACTAGGAAGGCCACAAAATTGATCTTTCATAACAAGATTCAGCAAAGTGGCATTAATTTCACAAGATTCCGCATTAGTAGCGGGAGCAATCGGAGTACTAATAAAATCATTGTTGTTGGTGTTGGAAAAGTCACACAATTTGGTATTCTCTTGAGCCATCATGACAAAGCAAGCAATCCAACACATGAGCACAAAAAAAGCAAGCGAGAGAGACGAACGAAAGAGGGGCGAAGAAAAGGCAAATCTTTTCGAAAATCGTTTTAGAAGTGGGGGAGAGGAAAACAAGAGGCGAATGGAGAATAATGTAATGCAAGAGATGAGAATTTATGATGGATACTTGGTATGTCTTGACTTGGCGTAGATCTCCCCGGAAACTGCGCCAGAAATTCTTCCTGCTACTTCTTGAGCTTGCATTGGTTTTTCCCTTGAAGAGGAAAGGGTGATGCAGTAAAGTAGAGATAAGTATTTCCCTCAGTTTGAGAACAAAGGTATCAATCCAGTAGGAGACAACGCACAGATCACCGAATACCTGCACAAACAATCAAACAAACTTACACCCAACGTGATACAGGGGTTATCAATCCCTTCACGGTTACTTGCAAAAGTGAGATCTGATAGAGATAGATAAAGGATAAAGTAAATATTTTTGGTATTTTTGATTTATAGATGGAAAGTAAAAGATTGCAAGATTAGTAGATCGGAAACTTGTATGATGGAAAAGAGAACTTATATGATGGACAAGAGACCCAGGGGCATAGGTTTCACTAGAGGCTTCTCTCAAGATAGAAAATAATACAGTGGGTGAACAAATTACTGCTGAGCAGTTGATAAAAAAGCACAAAGTTATGACGATATCTAAGGCAATAATCATGAATATAGGCATCACGTCCGTGTCAAGTAGACCGACTCCTACCTGCACATACTACTATTACTCCACACATAGACCGCTATCCAGCATGCATCTAGAGTATTAAGTTCATAAAGAACGGAGTAACGCATTAAGTAAGATGACATGATGTAGAGGAATTAACTCGGCAATATGATGAAAACCCCATCTTTTTATCCTTGATGGCAACAATGCAATATGTGCCTTGCTGCCCCTACTGTCACTGGGAAAGGACACCGCAAGATTGAACCCAATACTAAGCACTTCTCCCATTGCAAGAAAAACCAATCTAGTTGTCCAAACCAAACTGATAATTCGAAGAGACTTGAAAATACATCAAATCATGCATAAAAGAATTCAGAAAAGATTCAAATAATATTCATAGATAATCTGATCATAAATTCTTAATTCATCGGATCTCGGCAAACACACCACAAAAGAGTATTACATCAAATAGATCTCCAAGAACATCAAGGAGAACATGGTACTGAGAATCAAAGAGAGAGAAGAAGCCATCTAGCTACTAGCTATGGACCCGTAGGTATGACGTAAACTACTCACGCTTCATCAGAAGGGCAATGGTGTTGATGTAGAAGCCCTCCATGATCAAATTCCCCTCCGGCAGGATGCTGGAAAAGGCCCCTAGATGGGATCTCACGGGTACAGAAGGTTGCGGCGGTGGAAAAGTGTTTTCGTGGATGCCCCTGATGGTTTTGGGGTATAAGATAATATATAGGCGAAAGAATTAGGTCAGGAGACTCACGAGGGGCCCACAATATAGGGGGCACGCCCTATCCCCTAGGTGCGCTCTCCACCCTTGTGGTCGCCTCGTTGCTCCTCCGACTTCATCTCCAAGTCTCTTGGTTTGCTTCTGGTTCAAGAAAGATCATCGCAGAAGTTTTATTCCATTTGGACTCGTTTGATATTCATTTTCTCGGCTCTAGGTTAATAGGTTAGTCCCAAAAATAATATAAAATAGCATAATAATGCATATAAAACATCCAAATCAGATAATATAATAGCATGGAACAATCAAAATTATAGACACGTTGGAGACGTATCAAGGCAGCAGGTTCGATCGGCTTCAGTTAGCAGCAGTAGCGAAGGAACCGCTCGATCGGGTTCAGTTCACAGCCATGGATCGATCAATCGCTCGGGTTTAGTAATGTGTAGCCAGTGCAATCCTCGGGTTCAGTAGGCGAGCGCCTCGCTCGGGTTCAGTTAGAGCCCAATGCCTCGCACCCATGCGCGTACGTGTACGAGAGAAACGTGCAATCCCTCCATGCATCGCTTGCCCCCGACCACCCACCGTAACCGGGAACTCCTCGATATTTTCCTCGCCCTCGCTTATACCACGATTTTTTCCGTCATGGACGGCCCAAAGAATGTCATGGAGCTGCGTCTCCAGACCGCCCAGGATGAAAAGCCCATTTTCTATCATAGAAGTAGGAGCCCACCACATCTATGACGATACTTGGGTTTGTCACAATTATCGTCATAAAAGTGTCATTAGCATGACAGGAAAAAAATTCATTCGACCCAAAATTTCATGGATGTGTCTTTTTCTTGTAGTGTCATGTCATGCTTAGTGATGCATCTGTTTGCTCTGTATTTACTGTTTCTTCCCCCTCTTCTCTCTGGTAGACCACGAGACCAATGCCGCCCCGGTGATTGACTACGTCGTCGATGACCGTTCCTTTGCAGCAGAGCTTCCACGCAAGCAAACCCCCCATTGATCATTCCGATATCACTCATTACCTTCTATCTTATGTTTGCATTAGAATTGCTACCGCTTTTTGTATGATCCTACTCTGATGCATAGCCTGTTTTTGTTACCTGCTTTCATACCTTACCTGCTTATTCTAAACTGCTTAGTATAGGTTGGTTAGAGATCCATCAGTGACCCCCCCACCTTGTCCCAGTTGCCCCGCTTTATGTTTGATGACTCGATTAACGTGAACGATGTCCAGGCCCTGACACAGCACATCACCCCCCTTAGTTGTATGACTCTGCAGAATTATTATTGAGTGCCGAGGGTGATACCTCGTCAGCACTTTTGATGTTAACCATGTAGTGTAGTTATTCGGTCGTGGTCATCGAGGGTGATTCCTCCTTCACCACTCTCGATAATGACTCTGTCGTGCAACCCCTCGAGTGGGGACCATCGAGGGTGATTCCTCCAAGTCCACCTTGATGGTTACATCGAGTGGGAGTCCATCGAGGATGATTCTTTGGGTTTCCCCCTTGCTATTTTGGACACACGGTTACTTTGACTTACCACAAGACCATGATGACATCGGGTCGGCCCCGAGGGGTACCAACGAGTGATTTAAAGTCGAGTTGATCTGGAGGATACCTGCGAGTTTTCCACGCGGCACGGCCGAGCATTCTTAGCCCTTGCCACAAGTCCGTGAGACGGGGTGATGGTACCACATATCATGGATCATTGGTCGTTACCGCGCGCTCCCAAGACACTAACGATTTGGATATTTGATCCGAGTAGGCCTCTGGACTTTTTCGCACTAACCACCATGCGGGAATAAGTATGGGCACTCCGCGTCGTTTGTATCTCCCGAAAGCTCTTTAGATGCCACGGTTGAGCGGCACGCACCCGGGTGGTCTACGTAAGCACCTGCCTTATATATGGAGGTAGCCATGACTGATCCCGTACACCCTTGCAACGCGCATGATTGCAAAGGACAATTGGCCCATGACCCCTTTGCATTTAGGATGTAGACCGGCGTGTGACCTTTCTGTTGAACCTAGGTAGGACTACGACGTGTTGATCAGCCGAGGCCGGTCATGACCTGATGGTGTGTCCGGCCGGAGTTGATCGAGCGTGTTGGGTAAGTTTGTGCACCCCTGCAGGGAAGATTGATCTATTCGAATAGCCATGTCCACAGTAACGGACGCTCAGAGTTGTATCTCGATCGATACAACTAGAACTGGATGTTGAGGCATGTAATGGAAATGATGGCTCCGAGATTGCTTTCTTGCAGGGAGTCAAGGAAGTGATCCATGGGCGATGTTACAACATACTTACTAATATTATAATATGCCACTCTTATCTCTTCTGATGTTGTAAGATGCTTGAAAATGCTAGTCCTTGATAGACTAGGCTTTCCCCTTCTCTTATGGTATTCTGCAGTTCAGTACATAGATACCACCCATTTCATTGATATCAATGCATATGTAGTGTAGATCCTTGCTTGTGAGTACTTTGGATGAGTACTCATGGTTGCTTTGCTCCCTCTTTTCCCCCCTTTTCCATTCTTGATACGGGGCTAACCCAATGTAGGCTGATCTTTCATGATTGGAGTGGGATCCCTCGAAGAACACGATGAACACGGGGAATAACGGAGAGAAATCACAAGGGGAAACACTCAAGAACAAGTCCAATCACACATCCACTAGACAATCAAACACACAAGATCCACAAGGTACATGAACAACAAAAGGAAAGATACAAGGTAGAGTTCATCTCCATGAGGAGGTCTTGATGGGGGGTCCTCCCGTGAGGGGGTCTTGATGATATCCCGCGGGATCTTCTCCTAGATGGTGGTCTTGGCCTCCAATGGAGTAGTGCCCTCTCTCTCTCTCTCTCTCTCTCTCTCTCTCTCTCTCTCTCTCTCTCTCTCTCAAGAGGAGGAGTGGTAGGAGAAAAGCTCACATACAAATGAGCTATCACTTTGCTAACCCTATCTAGGAGGAGGAGGTGGTCTATTTATAGTCTAAGCGACCAAGGGGTAAGTGGGATAGGGATACAAGGCCAAAGGCCCGCGGCTGCGCACACAGGCAGCAGACATCCGGTCCTTACCGGTCGTTCGGTGGCTCGCGAGGGTCTGTACATCCGGTAGGGCTCGGGCTTCCGCTAATTTCGTTCCATAAAAGTGACACCGGACGTCCGGAGACGGCCGGTCTTCGGTCTTCGGTCGTCCGGTCGGGGATGGACATCCACCAGCTGTAGCTTGCGCTGGCTAGGGCTTCTAGGCGTCGGACGTCCGGTCCCTACCGGTCGTCCGGCCGCTGTAGAGTGTCGGACGTCCGGGGGCATGTCGGACGTCTAGCCGCTGTAGGCTCTGTAGCTCCATCTTCTCTTCCATGCTTCCCTCACGGATGGTGTAGTTGTTCCTTGGCGCTTGCACTCCTCCTTGTTGTCCGTGAAGCTCCGGCAATACCTATGCATGCACATGAGTGGAGTGTCAAGTAGTATACCATCCTCAAAGGGGTCAAGTGAACACGTGTAAAGAAGAAGATTCACCTTTATGTATGAGAAGTAGAGGTCGTACGTGTCACTTGCCAAACGGTCTCTTGACATGGTGATGCCCGTAGGATGCTCCGCACCAATTCTTCTCGGACGTCGCAACTAGATGGTGGAGCCCAGGAGCCAGATGCCACCACCGCCGACTACTACTACCCCGAGGGTGCCTACTACTACGTGGAGACCGCTGACGACCAGGAGTAGTTAGGAGGCTCCCAAGCAGGAGGCCTTGCCTTTTTGGTCGTCGTTACTTTTGTGCTAGCCTTCTTAAGGCAAACTTGTTTAACTCATGTCTGTACTCAGATATTGTTGCTTCCGCTGACTCGTTTGCATTCGAGCTTATGTATTCGATCCATCGAGGCCCCTGGCTTGTAATATAAAGCTTGTATGACTTTAATTTGTGTCTAGAGTTGTGTTGTGGTATCTTCTCGTGAGTCCCTGATCTTGATCATGCATATTTGCGTGTATGATTAGTGTACGATTGAATCTGGGGCGTCACAAATAGACCCCATCTTTTTATCCTTAATAGCAACGATACATGTGTGCCTCGCTACACCTTCTGTCACTGGGTGAGGACACCGCAAGATCGAACCCATCACAAAGCACCTCTTTCCATTGCAAGAAAAATCAATCTAGTTGGCCAAACCAAACTAAAGTTTCGGAGAAGAAATACGAGGCTATATCAATCATGTATATAAGAGATCAAAGAACACTCAAATAATATTTATGGATGGATGTGATCATAAACTCGCACTTCACCGGATCCCAACAAACACACCATAAAAAGTTATTACATCAAATAGAACTCCAAGAACATCGAGGAAAACATTGTATTGAGAATCAAAAAGAGAGAAGAAGCCATCTAGCTACTGCCTACGGACCCGTAAGTCTATGGTGAACTACTCACGCATCATCTGAGGAGCACCAATGAGGATTATGAACCCCTCCGTGATCGTGTTCCCCTTCGACAGAGTGCCGGAATAGGGCTCTAGATTGGATCTCGTGGTTCTGGAACTTGCGGAGGCTGAAATTGTGTTTCGAACGCTCCCCTAGGGTTTTTGGAATATCTGAGTATCTCTAGAGCTGAGAGGCGGTGGAGAAGACCTCCATGGGCCCCACCACCCATCAGGGCGCACCAAGGGCCTCTGGCACACCCAAGTAGGTGGTGGGCCCCATGGGCCCCTCCTCTGGTGCTTCCTTGGCTTCCAAGATGTCTTCTGGTCCAAAAAAATCTTTAAGAAGTTTCGTGGCATTTGGACTTTGTTTGGTACTGATATTCTGCGAAGTAAAAAACAAGCAAAAAGCAGCAACTAGCACCGGGCACTATATCAATAGGTTAGTCCTAAAAAAGATATAAAGTTACTATAAAATGAATGTAAAACATCCAAGAATAATAATATAACAACATGAAACAATCAAAAATTATAGATACCCTGAAAATGTATTATGCTGCAGTAGTGTATCTATGTTTGAATGATGCTACCATACAAACACAAGGTATCTCTCCGGGGGTGTTTTATATTTGACGCACACCGCATCTAAGTGTCGAGGAAACACACAGACCATCGAAGGTAGCAAAGCACACAACTGCGATCCAACTAACTAGCGTACACACACATGGGGTTACCAGTTTTGAGAAGGTTCCATATTGATGTTTGCTAGTTTTAGGAACCTTTTAGAACGCTCTTGTAAGGTTTATTTTACTTTTATTGGTTTTTATTCTTTTTTTGTTACAATGTTTTTTTGTTTTTT
The DNA here is from genome assembly GCF_018294505.1 of Triticum aestivum. Lineage (NCBI taxonomy): Eukaryota > Viridiplantae > Streptophyta > Magnoliopsida > Poales > Poaceae > Triticum > Triticum aestivum. The sequence continues at coordinate 99,441,515 of NC_057813.1, read as the reverse complement.
TCTCCTTTTTCTTTTTTGTTTTTTCGTTGAAAATGTTCCCAAAATTTCAAGATGCTCTCTTTTCTAAAAGTGTCCACCTATTTCATTTGCGTTTTCTTTTAAAAATACATGGTTTTTGAATTTGAGAACATTTTTCAAATCTCAAAAATATTTCTTAAATTCAAGAACTTTATTTGTATTGGAGAGCATTTTTTTAATTTTTCAGCACATTTTTTGTATTTGAGAACATTTAAAAATTGGGAACATTTTTTCCTATTCGAGAACACCTTTTCAAATTTGAGAATTTTTTATTCAAGAACATTTTTACTTTTTACAATAATATTTTAGTTCAAGAACAATTTTTAATTTTTTTAGAACATGAACTTTTTCAAATTTGAGAATATTTGAAGTTCATGAACATTTTTTATATTATCATATTTTCATCTATAAAATATCCTGCTGTCATTTTTAAAGGGTTGGAAAAACAAAAGAAAAAAACAAAACTCGTTGGAGGAGCATCCAATCTCATACCTCATATCGGGCCAGCCTCAGTGCTCTGCGTCAACGCGCTATTTAACCCACAGAGTGTAAAATTGGTGCTGCCTCCCTTGGAAATTCCTATTTGCCGCTCGTTGCTGCAAGTAGTCGACCGGACGCGCAGGGGGAGATGGACCAGCGTTCTCGTTGGCCGGGCCGTTCCAAATGTTTGTGCGAGTCTGGTTTTGCGAATCTTCTAGGGTGTTCCCAGCCGGGTTTTTTCTGGTTTTGGGAACCTTCTAGGAGGTTCCTGAACCATTTTTTCTATTTTCTTTTTTGTCCCTTTTTATTTCTTTTCTTTATCGATTTCTTTTTCTTTTTCGTTTAAAAATTTTATTTTATTTTTCTGTTTTCTTGTCTCTTTTCGCTCTTTCATTTTTTGTAATTTTCTTTTTTTTGAGAATATCCAATATCTATTCGGAATTTTATAACATGTTCTTGTTTTCAAAAAAATTCTCAATTTCAAAAAATGTTCCTGTTTTTAAATTTTGTTCACAATTTGAAAAAATATCCGTAATTCAAAAAGTCTTTCAAGAATCTCAAAAAATGTTCTTGTTTTAAATTTTGTTCACAATTTTGAAAAATGTTCAGTCAATTCAAAAAAATGTTCTCATTTTCAAATATTTTCTTATGTTCATGTTTTCGAAAAATGTTCAGGAATTTTATAAAATGTTCCTATTTTCAGATTTTGTTCAGAGGTACAGTCGTGCCTATCAGAAAAGAAAAAAATTCCTTTCGCGAGAGGCACATATTTACTTCTCGTGCAGGCACGGATTTGCTTCTGCAGGAGGCACAGTCATGCCTCTCGAAAAAGAAAAGAAAATTATATTTTTCTTCCGCGAGAGGCACAAATGTGCCTCTCAGAAAAAAAAACATGTTTTTTCTTTCACGAGAGGCACTGATTTGCTTCTCATGGAGGCACAAATTTGCTTCTGTGAGAGTCATGATTGTGCCTCTTTGGAAAGGGAAAAAAATGTGCTCCCAGTTTTTTTGTACGCCTTTTAATGAAAAAAGAATTTGTTGAAACATATGAACATTGCATCTAATTTTGAAGATCTCGACGCGAGAAATCCAACGGCGAAAGTGGTTTAAGATTTGGACACACAGTTTAAGAGGTAAAACATTTTAAATAAATGACGATAAAAGATTCCGTCGCTTTATATTACTAGTAAATGCGCACGTGCAATGCACGTTAATATTTAGGCAATATATCAATTGCACGCAGATATTAGGTATGCTATTATTTGTGTGTTAATTCTGTGATTAGTGCAATATTTGGTATGATATTGATTGCATGTTAAACGCGTTGAATGCTCGTCATTGCAGCAGTCTAGGTCGTTGGATTGACTTAGTTTGATGGCCGAAATCAGTTGGATCTGCCCCTTTGAATCTTTTTATATTGATATAGATAAAGCAACAGCCGAGTATACAACCACCGAGACAACACGAAAGAAGAAGAAGAAGAAGAATAAGAAGAAGAAGAAGAAGAAGAAGGCGGTAGAAGGATACAAGATGCTACTGAACAACAACAGGTTACGACAAGTGGCGCATATGCAGTGCGCCCCTTGGGCAACCTGAAGAAGTGGGAGTGATCTTTGTAAAAGGTACTTCTTAATTAGTAATTTCAGATTCATACATGTGACAACATGTGATTCTACAAAAAAACATGTGACCACGTGTATACATGTATGTATGTGGCATGAAAAATTTGTTGGGTTCATATCTGAACCCACACCTACATGCTAGCTCAGCCTCTGACTGCAAGATTATTATTACTTTTGAACAAAGTACAATTGTAGATGCTCACAGACACTCATGACTGCAGGATCTCGATTGGATGCACGAGATAAGCATGCACGGTAAGTAGTGTGCAGTCTACAATTAGAATTTGCATTATATTATGTTTAAGTGTATGTTAAGATGTAAGAAGAACGTAAAAGATGAACATGAATACAAATACATACGTATACAAATAAGCCAGATGATTCAAACGAGGTTAAATTTGCGTGCTTGGCTTGATTTATTGGTTAATGCGCAAAATTAGCAGGTGCTTCTTTCAATCTCTTTTGGCACAAAAATTCACCAGGTTTTTTCTTTGAGATTATAGGAGTAAGATTACTCCGATGCAGGTGCAGGTTTTATTAGGGAGGGAACGGTGCTCTATAGTTGTACTCGAGCCTAGCTCGATACTTAGGAGCTACCCTCTCCATTCATTATTATAAAATATTAAAAAAAAGATGTACGTAGACACGTATTGGTGTGTTTGTTCATTTATTTTAGTCTGTATATAATTTATGTTAAAGTAGCCAAAACTCTTATAATAGTGAAAGGGGCAGTATTTCTTTGGGAAAAAGGTATTTGAGCTCTGCTTTTTACTTTATTTTTTGAGATGAAGCTCTGCTTTTATAGGAAAATTTAGTTTTTTTAGGGCATAGGAGAATTTAGTATGAGCGGCCGCTCTGGGCTAGCTACAACGCAGGTTACTGGGCCGACCCAATTGTGGCGCTATGGGCGACGTTTCTTTTCAAACAAATACAGGGGACCACCCTCTTCTTCGGAATACCCTATTTGCCGCTCTTTGCGACAAGTTGTAACTGTTTCGCTCAAGGGATCCTTCGGGGGTGGGCCCGCCCATTTAGCGCTTCAGGATAGGAACCTTCCATGATGTTTCCAGCTGGTTTTTTTCGGTTTTGGGAACCTTCTAGTAGGTTCCTGAAACCGGTTTCCTCTTTTGCAGTTTCTTTTTCATTTTTCATTTTTCTACTTGTCTTCTTTGTCGTTTTTTCTTTTTATTTTTATTTTCTTACACTTTTTCTTTTTTCTACTTCATAATTATTTTAAATTCCAAGAAATATTTTCTTCCGAAATTCCAAAAAACAAGATTTTCAAGTTTTGTCCGCTTCATTAGAAAAAATGTTCGGAATTATAAAAAGTTTAAAATTTCAAATTTTGTTCGCTATTTGAATTGTTTCCTAAAATTCATAAAAAAAATAGAATTTCAAAAAGGTTCGCATTTTAAATTTTATTCACAAAATAAAAAATATTCAAGAACTTCAATAAAATTGTTCCTGTTTTTAAATTCTGTTAGCATATTAAAGAATGTTCATGATTCAATTTTTTTGACAAATTCAAAAATATTTGTATATTTATATTTTGTTCACAAATTCAATTTTTTTGACAATTAAATAATGTTCCTATTATCCAAATTTGTTCACAACTTCAGCAAATAATACCATTTGGGAAATTTGTTCTCAACTTTAAAAAAATGTCACGTTGAAAAATTCGCAAATTCAAAAAATGTGCGCAGGAATTTCAAAGGAGTTTTGGATTTTTGTAAAATCGTTCGTAATTTTAAAAAATGTTCATGTTTTTTTGAAAAAATATTGTTCCTCAAGAAATGTTTGCGTTTTCAGAAAATTATTCAGAATTTCGAAAAATGTTCTCCTCCTATTCAATTTTCTTCCTTTTTTCCATAAAAATAATGAGTTTCCCAAATAATGTTCGCGTTTAAAAAAATCAGTTTCAAAATTTTAGAAAAAGATCTAATCTTCAGCGGCTTATGGTATCTTTTCAGAACTTTTCACAACTTTCCAGAAAATGTTCAGAATTTCAAAAAAAATATGCATTTTATCTGTTTATTCACAAATTCAAAAAATCATAGGGAATTCCAAGAAAGTTCTCACTTTCAAAATATGTTCAAAATTTTGAAAAATTAGTGTTTTTGAAACTTAGTTCACAAAGTCAAATATGTTCGAGGAATTTGAATAAATGTTCTCATTTCTAAAAAAAATCATAAATTCGAAAATTGTTCTCTAATTTCAAAAAATGTTCCAGCTTGTCCAATTTTGTTCACATATTCCTAAAATATTTATTTTTTTGAACTTTTGAAGAAAATGTGTTTTGAACAAATTGTTTGTAATTCCAAAAAATGTTTGTGTTTTGAAAAAATTGTTCGTAATTTCGATAAATATTTTGTGTTTTCAATTTTTGTTCACAACTTCAGAAAATGTTCAGATATTTCAAATCATGTTCCAGCTTTTCCAAAAAAAATCACATATTCAAATCTATGTGCTGCAGTACACGTACAGAAAATAACATGCAAGGGGTATATCCCGCAATAGAGAGTTCTTAAATACAATCGCGATGCGGGATCGTTCAGATGCAACCATTCACTCTGGTGGTTAGAAGCCCTTGTTGAGTATAGGGACGTCATAGGTTTGATTCCTCGTGCCGTCATTTCCGGTTTCCTTCCTCATTCTTATGATTACTATTATTATCAAATTTGATTTGAGCCCCCCTTGCCAAAAAAAAAATTGATCTGAGCTGACTAATCTTTCTTCCGTATTTTAAGAGCTTACTAGGTAATTGCCCGTGCATTGCAACGGGGGCTTAGGGTGAAATATACAATAATGGAACCTCACATATTATGAGGACTAAACAAACCTCGACCAATCTCTGTCAAGAGGAGAAAGTATCAAACATATATATTCACAATCCCCATGCACATCTCAAGCAACATTATCTTCCTTTTCTTACTATTAAATCATTCTTATTTTCCTCCTCCACCAACCAGACTTGCCATAATTTTATCCTTCAAGCCTATATAGAGGAGAAGATTAGCGCTTCATATTGACAGAAGAAATCAATTTTGTATGGGTTGTACCAATGGAATGTTTGAGATCATAGATTTTTTTGCTCATTATATATAAAATTTCACCTAAGATTTTCACAAACCAATATTGCGCGTGCGCGCGTGCCAACGCTCGCTTTCCGACAGGCCAGGATCTCCCGATTTGGAAGGTGTGGACCAGGTTACGTTTATGATCAGGGTAAGGGTTATGGTAATTAGTGTGGGCCCCCCTCGCCCCCCCCCCCCCCCCGAAAATGGGGGGGGGGCAGATTATATGGAGATTATTGGATGGGCTTTGCACGTCTTGGCACTTCTTAGCGATCATGTGGTGGGCCCCCAGCGTGATACGAGGAATTTGTCAAAGGACGCTTCGTTCGGACCGATTCGACCGCTCCAGCGAGCGATCGCGAAGGAGCTTTTCCGAAAACATACTTTGAAGCAAACTAATATTTTAAGGCGGGGAAACCCCAAAAGTTGGGAGTGAACATACCTGTAGTCGATAGTTTATATGTGTCTATCAGATTTTCACACCTAAGATTTTTTGGGGGAACCCCCCCCCCCCCCCCCCCCCCCCCCCCGCGCGGGTGGTGAAACTGGGTGTAATGGAAGGAGCTTTTGGCATTGCGCAACATGAAGCTCATATCGGAATATGCAACTGCAGTACCTCTATAAGCGCCAGGGGAATCAAGTCGAGGAGCACAGAACACTTGCAGACAAAAGAATATTTATAGGCAAAGATATCTGATAACTCCATCTTCTTGCTTTAAACAAAAGAAATTCCCAGGAACAGAATGGAGTGCAAGATACAGAGAACATGTATGTTTCAGAAGATGGGTGATGCAATGGTAATTCTACAAGCTTTTGGCATCGTGTTGCTTTCCTTTTGCCAAAGCACCCGTGGTTCTCCTTGCTTGCACTTGCAGGTAATATTATTAGTACTTTTAGTACTGAAGGTCAACTTTGGTGAACTTCTCCTTTCTTCTTTGGAGCAAAATCTGCCAGGCGTAGGAAAACACTGGTACTGCCTCCATTACTTTTAAAGTCCATTCTTGACGCCCGTATTGCCTTATTCCCAAGTTAATTGACGAAATTCAACGACCCAGTTTTAGCAGACATGAATATTATCGCTCTTATGCCAATGCGCCACGCCGATAGCTGGGAAGGGACGAATGCCGGACGGCCGCAACAACCAAGACGTGCACACATCATGCTTGCCGTAGTGGGCGTGATAGTACGGAGGCATACATCGGAGGAGAGGTTGGACCATGCGCATGGTGGCTAGGTAGGCCATCCGCAAATCCGCTGCGCCACTGACAGCGGCAGCAGTAGCCTCCCGCGGATCTGATTGAAGCGAGAGCCAACACCAGATATAGAACGGCATAGGCTCCATCAGAAGGGGGCTCATCGGAGATGGTGCCAAGACGTCTCCGGGGGCAACGCACCTCCGTAGCCTTCCTGCGGCGTAGGTTTCTTGCGCCATGCCTCAGTCGCAGATCTGGCTTAAACTTGGGCCACGGTGAACAGAATCACCAATGTCGTCACGCCTCGGATCTCGCAGGCTGCAGCACACCCGAGTTGAACGACCTGCAGGCTGCAGAGCCTGCAACACAACAAGAAACACATATGTTCAAAAATCAGGAGTCCCTCACGATTATAACCTCAATAATCCAGGAAGCATGAAGCGTGAGGGGAGAGGGAGAACAACGAGGCGTCGCCGGCGACGGCATCGACATCGTGTCCTCCTGACGAGACGACCCCGGCGGCGGCAGCCCCGGGAGGAGATGAGCTCTCGCCGACCCCCTCGTCGACACCAGGGGCAAAGTAGCTGCGGGCTGCAGCGGCGAATCCCTGTGTCATGCGCTACGGTGACGTTAGGGCGTCTCTGGCGAGAGGTCATGGACGGGGAGCGTACATCCTCCAGCCGTTCGCGAGATGGGCGAGAGTCTGGCGGCGGCCAAATCAGAGGTGGGACTAAGGGGGTGTTTTGTTCAGGGACTTTTTAGTCCCACAGACTAGAAAAAGTCCCTAAAAAGTCCCTAGAAACCAAACGGGAGAGACTTTTTTTACAGGGACTAGAAAAAGACTCTACTAGAGAGTCTTTTTTGATTAGTCCCTGGCACTAGAAAAAGTCCTAGGACTTCTAAACCAAACACCCCCTAAGGTCAGGGGAATCAATCAAGGTGGTTGTTTTAGGAAAGTCTTCAATGCAAAACCTACGTGGGGAAGGATGTGAAAAAACCAATCGCGAGTGCGGCCATGCGGGGAGGGCTCGACGAAACGTAAGAGGGGAGACGGAACGTTAGGTTTCTTTTAGATAGTAGAGATTATGGAAACCGCATGGAGTTGGGACAGGCTGTTGGTATGGGAATCCGGTTATGTTCTCTCCGAAAATTACTGGGATTACCTCAGTGAGTTTTTCCAACGTAATTCTCCTGCTATTCTCAGCCTGCACGCTTCTGCCAGTAGGGTAAGTTTCCTCCTGCATGTACCAAAATAAGCTAGACTTTGTAAAATAATCCGGTTATTGGTTGATTCCTTTGCTGATCAACTTTTATTTACATCTTTGCAAAATAATGATATCAAGTGTCTCGAGATGGAGAAGTTGCGTAATTCCGCAGAAGGAGTCACTCCTGACGATTATAGACTCAGCGGCCAGATCAAGGAGTATGCACGCTTTATGATTGAATCAGATCTTGAATCTCCTGCTGTAGCTGCCGGCCTTATGGTATGTGATCTTACAAATCAGATCAAAATGCGGCGTTGCTTACCTAATTTATCCCTTTTTTATTAATTGGTCTTTATTACTGTGCTTGAATCCTTACTAACAAACTGTTTGTTGGTTCAGGCAGTGAGGTGACCATTTCACAGACATCTAACCCAAGTATTGTCAGTGGAAATGCAGCTGGCAAGGTTTGTCAAATTGCCAATTTCTTAATATTCTGAAATGGACATAGTGCAAAACCCAAAGTCATGCCAAACTTATCGTTAGCATTGTTTACTCCTGCTCTTTTATTTTTTTATATAATGCGACTAGTATCTTGCAAATTGTTTTGTTGATTAAAGCTGGATGGCAAAAACGAGGTATTAGTTCAATCTTGTTCCATGATTGTATACCTCTGATTAACTACTCATTGGTAATACTTGAGCTTGACTATTGCCATTGGTGGGTCTTGTAAATCCGTACTGCGGACTGATAGAAAATCAAACTGTCATCTAATTAAGCAGTATCTTTTCTGTTTTAAAATGGTTGATTTATATATTTTGCAAAATATTCAATGATGAACTTCTGAAATTCATGTTTGCATATAAATGTATGTAGTTTAAAAAATTACAATGATTAAATGGTACAACTTCTATCTAACACATTTACACAACTTAAAAGTTGTGGTGGTCAAAGTTTGAGAAATATTACTGGATGCTTCAGAACTCATGTTTTTTGGAATTGGTAGCAATACTTAGTGTTGTATCTAGTAAATTCTGACGGGAATATTCAGTCAGTCAAAAAAAAAAATACTGACGGGAAGCCAACACTAGTATTATGCGTTCTTGTGGTGATTGTTCAGTGGCTTGATACTTCGATGATTTCATTTATTTTCATGTGGTTAGCGAGATGGTTGCCGAGTTCGGAAACGGGCGAGGGTTATGTCGAGTACGAGCTGCTCCAAGGGGTGTCTCCTCCATATGAACAAGCAGAGGCAACCCGGCCTGATGGACCAAATGCAGGTGGAGAAGAAAAACACACGCTGGAAAAGACTAGTGTGATTGAAGAAGGATCAATCAAGGCATTGGTAGAATTAGGCAAGGAAACTGTAGCACTATTGAAGGCATTATTAGCGGTGGCTGAACTTGAGCAGAAGAGAGATTGTCGTGTAAGCTGACATCCATGAGAACGTATCAGTTCTGAAGTTCTGTTTACGGATAGAGATAGCCTGAAAGTCTAAATTGATCCTTTCAAGATGCGCATGGGGCATGAACTGAAAAAAGATGATGTTGCTGCTCTCTCCCCTGGCGGTAGAGGAAAGCACTAAAAAAGCAAACCCATGTTTTCTTCCATTTTTGTCTCAATTTAGACTTGGTATGTTCTGTTAAGGTAGGATGAGTATTCTGCTGAGGCAGCGTAATGAGCTGTGCTCCGAGGGCTGTATTCGAAGTGACTGTGGTTTCGTTGTTTATCAATGGAACCGGGGCTGCGTGCCCTTTTGCTCCAAAAAAAAAAAGCCGCACGGCTAAATGAGACAAGATATTAAGAATGCTTCATACAATGCATAGACATGCACTAGCGGATGTGGCCATCTCGCCGTCAAGCATGAGCACAGGAGTAGCTGCACCACACGAACCGGCACCTGAATCTCCGAAGCGAGGAGCGTCGACCCTGCCCTCGAATACTGAGGGTTTAAGCCCCAACTTGCCACATCAAAAATTTGGTATGACCAATGCAAGGGCATGGCCGAATTTTAATTTGGTAAACTAGTAGTGTTATGTGAGGGCTCATCAATTAACTATTGTCAAAAGAATCTGCAACCTTCCCTGCATGCATCATATTAGTACTCCCTCCGTTTCTAAATATTTGTCTTTCTAAAGATTTCAACAAGTGACTACATACGAAGCAAAATGAATGAATCTACACTCTAAAATATGTCTACATACATTCGTATGTTGTATTCCATTTGAAATGTCTAAAAAGACAAATATTTAGGAACGGAGGGAGTACTAAAAAAGTGGAAACTTACCTGGGACTCACCGAGACATAGGGGCAACTCACGCCGCCAATCGGACCTTTTCCGCGCCCTCCGCTCGCCAACGCATTGGTCAGATCTACACAGACGAACGCCAGATGTGGTTGGCGCGCTAATTTTCTGACAACAGTCCAAACGACCGCCAAATCTTATGGGCGAGCCAAAAAAATATTGGTATGGTGCGTTTTCGTTTCGATCCAAACGCACCCCGAGGCTTGATAGCGCGACTATGCGGGCACGTTTAATGGATAGGAGGCATCAAGACTGCCACACGCCAACGCCAAAGATTTTTTTGAGTTATGATCCAAGTCCACGTGTAGATGCCGTCGTGGTGTGAGGAGGAGGAAAACACGATCTCCCCAGCGACATCCCAAGTAGTAGGTCACAATGCAATGCGCCCCATCGAGTCCAATAGAGCGGGCAAGCAGGGTTTACACCCAGAGCCCTTGCATAGGGGAAAATACCACAACTGCGCCCCAAGAGGAGCATGATGCCCATAGGCGTCATCATTGTCGGTGGAGTGCAAAGCGTCCACTCTGTATCTGTTTGTGTCACGTCTAGGAACCTAAGCCATCGATCCTACCAAGGGGAGGGGCATCATGAACGAATCTAGGCCTACAGATCGAGATTTGGGCTTAGTCACTGCCACCGGCAGCAACACCATGCGCGGGACCACCTGCCGACACTCCTCCTGCCATCCACACGACCAAGGGGAGTAAGCAACACTGTCTCCACGTTGCTTGCCATCCACACGACCAAGGGGAGTAAGCAACACCATCTCCACGTTGCTTACCAGAGAGCCAACCGTGCAACCCACCATACAAGGTCGTCACTCCCGCATCCCAAGATCCACATGGATCCACACGCCCACCACCGACAGGCTACCAAATTACCACTAACCATCCACTGTACCCCCCCCCCCCCCTCACGACATGGATGAAGGTGGCTGAGGGCATGTCCTGGCCAACAACACCTGGGCTTGCAGCGACTCCATATAGACCAGACCTCTCAGAACTATATCTCCAAGAAGGAAATGACAACAACACGCCATCGTGCTCGGTCTAGAAGACCAGACCAAGATTTTTCACCCGGAGTCAAAGGTGGAGGGGTACCCGTCGACAATGCGTGTCGGCGGCCGTCAGCAACGGCGACGGGGAGGAGAGCACGGTTGGATACGGTGACGGAAAACCTAAACCATCCTAGTTGTCAGGGGAGTTGCACAATTACCGATATAATGCGGGGTTCTTTTGAAATAAGTATTTGTATATGAATTACATCGGATTGCTACTAGTCTACTAACCTGGTTTACTCATTGTGATGTCAAACCTGTTTTGCTCATTGTGAATTCCCACGCACCCTAATATTATGACCGAGGGCCATTAAGAGAAAATAAAATCTGACCGAGGGCCTTCAATGGAGACACTGCCGCCGCCTTGCTCCTTGCGGTCTGCCTCTGGAGCTGTGCCACCGCCGAGCCGCTTCTCTCCGACACCCCCTGTCCATAATCTACACTGCCGTCGAGCCATCAACCCGCCGACGCCCCCGCTACAAGCCAAACTGGGCGGCACATGCCAAGCAGCATGCACCGCCACCTCCCCCGCTGCCGCGCGATGCCTCTACCACCGCCCCCGCCTCCTCCGAGGACGTTGGGATTCCCGGCAGGCGCCTCTTTGCGCCCCTCCCGCCCGCGCCGCCTCTGCAGTCCAGAAGGTGCACCCCCTTCTCTGCCTTCGTTTATCTGTATGTTGCAGGTTATAGTTTTGCGGAGCCTGAGTACGGCTATGTTGCTAGAAGCTAGATACATGATATATTGATGCCCAACATATGTGTATCAGTGTTTGGTGATATGGCATTTTCAATTACGTGTATTTGAATATAGGGAGTGCATTATACTAGTCAATGTTAGAGGAAGCTAAGATGTTGCTAGCTTCTTAGCTGCTAATCCATAGCCTGTCTTGTTCATTAAATGTCAAATATGTACAGTCCTTAATTTCTTATGGGCATGATTGTAGGATAGTACATGAACATTGAACAAATAAAAATTTAAACAACTGTTGCAGAATGAGACGATTGTTTGCTTTTTGTTTTGAGGTACAGCGATTGTTTGCTAGGGCTGTAGTTTTGTGGATTTCATTTGGGCTGGTGCTGGGCATTCACTGAAGGACTTCTGGCCCAAGAATTATCAGGGACTATTGTGTTTTATTTTACTGGAATTAATCATATGGCACAAACGTTCACTGCACTGTCCCAAAGTGTGACACAGCCTGCTCCGTCGATTACACGTGGCTGCAATTGATTCTTCCGTCGTCATGACATCATCCATGATTTGGCAGCGTTTTCGGCCGTCGCGCTCTAGTGCATTCCTTTATTTATATTTGAAAATGTTAGTTCCACTATACTCCCTGATATGTGCGTCTCCCCATATTGACATGTGGATACATGATAGATTTTGGTGGTTAAGTGTTCTCTGGGGTTGGGCAAAGCCTGTATCGTAATGAGACTATACTCCTGTACATTTACAAATGGTTGATTTTTCTTTCTTGTAATAGTTGTTTGGTGCATTAGAATATTTCGAGGACATAAGTTTATGTGTTTATCTCTTTTGTAGAGAGGTGCATGTTTGGTATCTTTGCCCGGGTGAGCTGAATGATCAGTCCCAACTAGAGATGTATAAACAACTCCTTTCTCCTGCTGAAAAGGAGTATGCTGACTCTATAAAGGAAACAACGTTGCGGAAGCATGCTATGTTGTCCTGTGCATTGAAGCGCACCACCCTCTCAAGATGTATGTAACCACCAACTTCCTTTTGCATTGTCTGTCACATTTAATTGAAGTTTCATTCCTGTTTCTATCATTCAAGAGACAGTGTTGTCTATATTCTTGTTAATAGGAATTAGGAAAATTGTCTGCTGATGTTTGATTCACAAGTGTATATTGCTTAGAATTAACAACACATAGGATCCTCTCCTTGGGGGTGGTGACTCTATAAAAAAACACTTTTCTTAGTCTATATACTGTAATTATGGGGAAAACTCGGTATTGTTGTAACAAAAATAGTATAATATTTCCGGGGATTCAGCTATTTTATGCAATTTATTGCTTTGGATGCACTGAGTCCATGATTTATTCCCTTTGAACTTTTTCCTGTATATAGGTGCATGGCTTCCATTCGTGCATTTTTGTACGTGAACAGCAGGAGCTCTGCCTTTGCATTGTAGGAGACCATTCAAGCATTCATCTGTCTTAATATATGGAGAACATATGGTTCAAGATCAATGTAACTTTTGACCTCTTGCATCCACAAATGACTTTGTCTTTCTCAAGTAACACTTTAGGACCTATTAGGTGCCCAATCACTTTCTGATGCATGTGCTGTTCCCATAAAGAGTCATAAAAATGGAGAATGAAACCATCTGCCCTTTGACTTGTAATAATATGGAAGCTTGTCACGCTGCTCTATTATCTTGTCAACAATTAGAATATATGCTTGTTTTGTCTGTTGTTACTGATAGCATAACAGGAATACTGATATGTCATTGCTTATTGCTAATCTGTTTAAATTAGACTGGATACAGATTGTAAAATTGATCCGAGGTCGTTTGAGTTTATGTACAACAATTTTCACAAACCTGAGGTAAGAGGTTAGTCTTCAGTGGTTCTTTTTTTCTGCAATTTAAAGCCTTGTAACAACTGCCTTTGGCTGCTTTCCATGTCTGATCAGATATTGTGGCCATCCGATGATATTGTGGAGCTGCCCTTGCATTTCAACATTTCACACACTACTTCTTTGATTGCCTGTGGCATTGCCATGGATGCTAATGTATGTTCTTTGTCCCTGTGACAGCCAAAAGTGAGAAAGACATGACCATGTTTCTGTTGCTGTGGAAGTTATTCAGTTGATATTGCTGTTTTATGTACCTTTTTAGATTGGCATTGATATTGAAGAGAAGAAGCGGAAGACAACCAAGAGTATTTTATCTCTTGCTCGTTGTTTTTTCACCCCTTCAGAAGCTCATTATCTCACTGAGATTTCTGATTCGTATGCTCAGGAAAAGGAATTCTTCAAACTATGGACTCTTAAAGTTAATGAGTCTCTCTTTGGCCCTCTACTTTATAGCCCTTTCCTATGCAACCACTTCATTGTGCTATACATTCCTTAGAACATTGCGAAGTTATGTTATTTTTTACTACAAGGCTAGAACATATCAACTGCCCTATCATGTAGTGTAAGATACCACTTCAAAGATTAAAACATTGTAGCTGACTTCGTTGTTCTTTGCTATAGAAATGCAGGTTTGGTATATGTATCTAGTGCAAGCTCTTTTTAGATGTTAACTTGCTAACTCCACATATAACTATATTGAATAAATCAAATTGAAGTACACGTAGGTGGGCATCTTATGAATGGTCCATTTGCGGAAAAAGGAATGTTATGCACCAAATATTGCCTATTTGAATTAATGGCTACTGATACGATGTTGCACATTGAAGGATCATTGATTTCTAAATTTATAGGAAGCATATGTAAAGGCTCTCGGATTGGGTTTGTCAGGTGCTCCACTCAATGAGTTTACAATCAACTTGAAAACAAGCAAGGGAATTCGGGTTTCTAAGGTATGTAGCTTTTACCTTTCCCCTTCTTTCTTTTTTTGACATATAATCAGGGAGCTTTAGAACTATGTGTGTGAACAAAATTTCACGTGACATTTGTAACACCTTCTGACATGTGACACCTACGTCTTGGCCCAACGGTCAGATGTCATGTTAAGTGAATTTTATACGAAAAAATGCTGCTATGGGATGGTGTACTGCTGGTTCTTAAAACAACCGGTCTAGCATCTCACCTTCTATTTTGGTCATCTCTGTCAATGGTTGAGATGTAATATTCCCTACCACTCACTCTCACATATCATTTCAGCCTTTTTTTTTCTCACTGCACGGGCTCCAGCATGTTCCAAAATATTGTATAGCGTATGTTTTGCAAATTTTAAGACATGTTTTGCAGCAGGTTAATCAGGTTTTGCCGTAATCCAAACCAAGTTTCACTAAACAATTCAATGCATTTTACATGGATCTGAACCAAGCCAATAAATTTGAGGAGACTCATAGTTGTTTGACCTTTTATTTATCTTTTTTGGCATGTGTTTCGCATGTATTTCAGGGTTTCATGCAAGAATCACAAGAAATTCTCAAATTCCACATGTGTCACATATTTTATAGCAGAAATCAGTATTTCATCAAATAGAAAAACAATGGGGCAAACCTCCAAATAAGAAAGCAAAATAAGTAGAAAACAGCATGTGTGTGGTCCACCATGTGCTGTGCAATCACGCCAGGCATGGCCAATGCATAGCCCAGGGTGATGCCCCGTAGGCCACGCAGGATCGGATGTCAGGAAAATAGGTTCGGATGGAGCAGCGGGATCCTCTGTAGGAGGCGGGTGCTTGGGGAGAAAAGTATGGTCCGGTGCATAAAGCTAAAAAGGTTGAAGTGGAGAGTAGAGATGCATGTGTAGTGGAAGTATTTATTTTCTATTCTTTGATGAGGCCCACTAGTGGTAGCTTGCATTGGGGAGAAAAAATCAATGTAGATGCCTCAATCTACTTTTTGTCATGGGGCATCTGTATCCATATGCCACCATTGTACATGCCCTCAAACCATTGCGTGCACACGGAATCAAAAGTAGATGCCTTCCCTGTTTTTTGGCTTTTGCATGGTAACTGTCCTAATTTTTTTCGTTAGGGATAAGTGTCTGTTTTTTACTCTTCATAGGACATCAGCGAAGTCAGGTGCATTATGTTATTGCAACCTAACAGTAAATCATCTTTATCGGTCTGCCTTGACTCTCGTCGGATTTTCCAGGCATCGAAAGTATGTAATGATTCCAACTCTGGGTGTGATCGTCTGTCTGAGAATTGGCTATTTGCACTCGCGAAGCTAAATAGTTCTCATTACATGTCAGTTTGTATGGAGGATGACACGAGATGTCAAGGTTTGTATTGCCAGCCTTGGGACAAAGAGTTTGGTTATCTTCATTCTTTCGGTCACTCCATTATATACTATTGATGTATATATGTTCATATGTTTCAGGTCCTGAAAATAGTCCAGCGCCAGTAGGATTAAAAGTATGGAAGACCATACCATTTGTAGAAGATACACTTGTCTCTGGAACGGAAGCTGTTAAACTTATTGCTTGACCGTACGATTTCACCAGATCATAGTATGATGCAAGATTTCGTGTTTCACCAAGTAGGAGGCTAAACACTGAGAATTCTTGAGGCATCAGTTAACTCTCTGCCCGCAATATTTGGGGTACTCAGGAAAGCTGCAGGTTGTGCTTCGCTTTTCCCCCTCCTGTTGGTTCCCTGGGGCAGTCGTTTTTTTATCGGTCTGGTCCGGCTTATGTACTTGTTGTCAGATTGCGCGTTGCTGATTTTTGGCAATAAATAAACATCATCTGGTTTATTCTTTTGTTTGCAGGTAATGTGATTTATTCTTCAATTATCTGGAAAGCTCAGGATGATCAATCATGTGATTTTCGGGAGTATTAGAAAATCAACTTTTACAAATAACTGCTCATATGCTCTTGTGTTGTAACTGAAGTACTGAACCGAAGATCTTAGGACAGTGTTGGTTGTGAGCAGTTATTTCTAAAGCTGTTTTTTGTGTTTAGCACAAAAACACGACTTTAGCACATCCAACACATCGCGTTTTTTGTGTTGGATGTGCTAAACTCGTGTTTCTTGTGGGGAGAATGTCATGTTTTTCGTTGGAAAAGTATGGTAGGCACCGAAACTGCGTTTGCACTATGACAAAGTGGCTGACGTAGGTGAAGATAGTCGTGGTGTAGCCCCAGTATGCACACACGTTGAATCGATATAATAGAACTGGAAACTACTTTTGTTTTTTCCCCTTGAATCTTGCTGGAAACTGCTGCTACGTACGCACTCGTGTATATCCAGTTATCTCGAAGCTGACCATGAGAAGTGACAGAGCGGCCAGTGTCTCCGTCTCCATAAGCTAGCGTAGGGCATCTCAGCCTCCAACACATGGCTCTCCATGTGTCACGGTGCATGCAGCCCTACCTCTACACCCAGACCGATTATATAACCCTCCACCGCAACACACGAACGCCAAGAATATCCAACAACAACTACGGCAACATCCAATACTATGACGCTTCTCTTGCTGCATGCCTTGCTGCTTGCCAGTGCAGCTGCGGCAGCAGCAGCATCTGAGGCCGGCGACGCTGCAGGCGGCAACGCCACCACGGCTCAAGGCCTGTGCAACGGCGCCGGATGCCAGCCACCACCGCAGCCGCTGCCGATCTACGGTGGCCCTCCTCCATCGCCGCCATCAACGACACCGCCCTCACCGGGCATGCAGGGACCGTGCCCGCCGGCGACACCCGTTTGCTGCGGCGGCCAAAACACGCCTCAGCAGCCGTACTACCAGGCGCCTCCGATCAGCTACCTTCCCTACTACAACGAGTCTGCTTCTTCAGTGCTCGTGCCACCGACTCCCGTCGCCGCCGTTGCCTATTACGTGATCTTACCATGTCTCTTGCTTTGGGTTGTGGTGTAACGGTGAACACTGAAGCCTCATCCAACATCAACAGAAGATTGGAGATTGGACTCGCCATAAAGAAAAGACTGTACTAGAAGGAGGGTTGCGTCTTGGCACGCCCTTTTTCTCTTTGTCGTTGTAAAAGTGGTTCTGTAGCCAAAGTACCTTTCTCAGCTCAACTCAAATGCTCCTGGTCGTGAACAGTAAAATCGAAAAAAACAATTTCAAAAAATCTGACTTTTTTCGCAAACTTTAAGGAATGTTTGATTGGTTGCAAAGTTTCATTATGAAATCACAAGGATTGAAGTTGTGGCAAGAAAAAAAATCAGTTGATACGGAGCTAACTCGCTTAGACTTGGATTTGGAATTGGGTGCTAAGAGCATCTCTAGCAGACCTCTTAAAGCGATCAAACCCATTAAAAAAAGATATTTACAATTTCGGTCACAAAGGACACCTAGCCGATCCTAGTTTCGGTAAAAAAAGAAAGGCGCTTAGCCGATCCCGTAAAACTTGTTCGGTCTTTGAACTTTTATAGGGCACTGAAAATCCATCCACGAGAACCTCGTGTGTACAATTTCAAAGATAATACCAACCCGTAAACCTGTAAAACCTCGTCGGAGCACACGCACCATTGTGGAACTGGCCAGAATCTAACCAGAACTCACCGAAATCCGTCGCCGCACGTTGGAAGAAGTCGCCGCACGCCGGTTCAAATTGCGGGCGGCTCGACCTCCACTGCCGAAGCGAGGCCATTTACGAGCAGGACAGAGCAGGCCACAGGCGGGGCGGCACCGGAGAAGGCGGGGGAGGTCAATCAGGGACGGCCAGGCGCACCAAGGAGCGCGCGCTCGGGGCGGGTGGCACAGGGCTCCACCACTGCACGTGTGGCCGGGAACGGGTGGCGCCGAGGCGAGGAGGGCGGCGCAAAAAGCTATAGTAAGATATAATTTTATTTACAGAGTTTGCTTTGCCGGAGCAATTTCGTATTATAAAAACGGTTTACGGTGCATTTTATACGTGTTTTTAAGGGTTAAGTTATACGGGATGTGTGTTAGGGATGCTTTAAGCGCCTAAGCGTGACGAGGGAAGTAAATTGGCACGCAGATGTGGTTCGGCGAGTGATGTATGCTTTGCTGGTTGATACAACTGCGCAAATGATTTTGTCGGGATCCTCGAGAACAGTCTTTTGTGTGGAGCTTGGGGTTGTGCGAAATGGCTTTGCGTATGATGAAAGCTCATCACCCATCCACGTAATTCATCCAACGGCTCATGGTGTACTAAAACCGTACAAACTTTGTCATACGTGTAGCAGGCCTCGGGTAGTAAGGACGTGTTTGGTTAATGGTTATCATCCCTAAATTTACATGTATTGCATACTTGTCTTAGTTCAGCTTGACTGAGCAAAAATAGCCTAAAAATCAACATCCGCATATTATTTGGTAGCCCGCATTGCGTCAGTGGCTATTTTAGGGTCGGCTATTTGGTTGCACGCATATGTACTTTAGAAGTGAGCAGATGCAAACCACAGCTGTTTGACTGCGTGCATATATGTGTTATGCTCACCCCTTTTAAATGAGGTAATAGCACCCCAGGTACCCTAACTTGCACAGAATGTGATGATTCAGTCCCAAACTTGCAAAACTTGACTCCACCATACCCCAACTTGCACCTCATATGATGATTTAGTCCCAGGCCAATCACAGCTCGACAATTGGCAGCCAGGTGGCTGGACCGGTCAGCGCTTTTGCAAAAAACATCCCTGCCTTTTTTCCTATTCAACCCGCACTCTCTCCACTCGAGCCTTCCAGGAAGGTTGTGGCAATAATATAAACCCAAACTTAAGTTAGTCGTGAAAAGGTCTATTGGATCCAAATAAACATGCAATTCAGATAACTACAGAAACAGTCAACACCACCAAACAGTACAAATGCAGATATCACCACCGACCAGCATTTAGTCATGCAGATATCACCAGCAAACAATCCTACTGCTTTTGATAAGCTTTCACATCAGAAACATTCAGAAATCAGAATTGAACAGAGCTGACATGTTGCTGTGCAGAATTAGTCATGCATAGGTGTTTCACATACAGAGGGGAGTTCTTGATTAGTTAAGAAAAGCTCAAATTTCAGTAAAGTTAATCCATATTTCCATGCTTGTCTACCAAAGAAATTATAAGTGTTTCACATCAAAAACATACAGAAGTGCAGAGACTGACAATTCATCTACTCACATAAAGAGGGGAGTTCTTGATTAGTCAAGAAAAGCTCAACTTTCAGGAAATTGTATCAGTAAACAGTTAAGTCGTGCATAGGTGTTTCACATCAGAAACTTACAGAAGTGCAGACTCGAGACTGACAATATATATCCACACTTGAAAGATTAGTCGTGCAAAGGTCAATACAGGGACAGTCAACACGTATATATATTCAATATGCATCGATCTACTACTAGTCAGCACAGTTCTGCAGATGTGGACATGCTTTCACATCAGATTCAGAAACATCAAAGTCTCTGAATTAAACCGATCAAAAAGATCCAATAATAATAATGCAAGCGGCAAAACAGAGTAGAGGAGGCTGGATCGAGTTTAATCTGAGCAGTACCTGTAGATGTCGGCGTATGAGTTGACGTAGGGGATGAAATCCGAGTAGTACATCCCGCCGGAGAGGGGGCCGATGGAGCGGGTGACCCTGCCATCGAAGTCGACGGCGAGCACGAGCTGCTCGAAAGGATCCCACATGACCACCTCGGCGGCGCCCTGGAGCGGAGCAGGGTCATCCTGCCGTGGCCCGTGGTAGCCCATCTTGTTGGCGTGGAACTGGCCCGCCCAGGCCCAGGTGACCTGGTCGGCGCCGTCGCCGGGCACCATGTAGAGCACGGCCACCTCCTTGGCGGGCTGGTCGACGCAGGCGACGCAGAAGTTGCCCTCCATCTCTCCGATCTCCCAGTCCTTGCGGCCCTCGACCTCCTGGGGCGCGGGGATGAGGTCGACGCAGCCCGTCTCCGGGGTGTAGCAGAGGATGTGGCCGATGGTGGTGCGGAAGAAGGCGCGGCCGCGCGCGCCGACCCCGGACTGGGCGACGACCGTCTCGGGCGCGCAGATGTCGTCCCCGACGCGCCAGTCCCAGGTGCGGGTGGAGAAGGACTCGACGGCCCAGACGCCGTCGTGGACCTGGTAGGTGACGACGACGTGGTAGTGGCGGAAGCCGACGGCGCCGGCGGCGCCCACGTCGTCGTCCTCGAAGGCGATGACGACGGCCGGGTCGGCGTCGAGCCGGTGGTCGCGGTTCTGGTAGGGGAGGCGCACGCGGCGGAAGGTGAGCCGGTTGGCTATGTAGTAGAAACCGGTGGCGCAGCCGCGGAGGCAGACGAGGCCGCGCGCCGAGGCGAGCACCGACACCCTCTACGGGTGAAGTGGAGGATTCGTTCCGGCAGATTTAATTCAGGTGGAGAGAATGCGGGTTGAATAGGGAAAAAGGCAGGGACGTTTTTGCAAAAGTGCGTGCACTGACCGGTCCAGCCATCTGGCTGCCAATTGTCGAGCTGTGATTGGCCTGGGACTAAATCATCACATGAGGTGCAAGTTGGGGTATGATGGAGTCAAGTTTTGCAAGTTTGGGACTGAATCATCACATTCTGTGCAAGTTAGGGTACCTGGGGTGCTATTACCTCCTTTTAAATCTGGTGGCCTTACCACCACATTTACAACACAACAGCTCCAGCACATGACAGATAAACAAGCAACAAATAGCATGTTAAACAACAAATAAACATGCATACTAGCAGTAGGGATAAGGTTTAAGACACCAGGGTGTTGATCCCTGCCAAAATATTAACAGTTTCACAACAGAAGTTCAAACCATCACGACAAACTATTAACAAGTTCATACTAAAGACTTCAAACTAACTGGTGATCTAGATCGCGAGACTGATGTTGTCGATGCAACGGACCCTCACATGATGGAGCTGTCATGGTTGTAGATCTGCACCTTAAGGCCAAGCTCGAAGAACCGCGGGACGAGGAGGTCACTAGGGATGATCCCGTGACGGCGGTAGAAGTACTGCCAACCCCCATCAAGGACCATCTAACCCTGGAAGTTCTGGACCTGAACCAAGCACTCCCACCACTTGTTCGTCGATAGCCACTGCTTCATCACCTCAGTGAACTTGTGAGGGATGATGAGAATGGCGAGATCCTTCATGTCCTTGATCTGAACATAGAAGTGAAGCGGCTCCCGCCCCCCTCTTTGTGGTCGGTCATCGGATCTTGTCCCCATGGTCGTGGCTGGCTCATGGCAGCGACCCTGCCAGGGAGGTTCACCCTCTTAGCCACCGGTTCGTCGGGATCAGGTCCTCAACGCCCTCGGCACCAACCACGACCCGCGCTCCTTCACCGGCTACGTCTAACTCCGTTTTCACGATCTTGTCGGGTTTTGTGTTAGTAACAGAGCATTGCCAATCATCAGTGCTATGATCATTGGCAACTGCGCCTTATCAGTGGCAGTTCGAAAGGATCGAGATGGACCTAGAGGGGTAGGGTGAATGGGTACAACTACAAATTTAATTATTACTTAGGAATTTTAGGCAATAATGCGGAATATGTAAGTAAGCCTAACAATTGCAAGTATGACACTAAGAGCTAAGCAAGATAAACAAGTGGCACAAATATATGAGTAAGCATGCACAATATGATAAACGTAAGTGCAAGAGACAAGTAACCACAAGTTGGGAGTTAGGGTTAGGAATAACCGTAACTCCGAGAGATAAGGATGTATGCCGATGTTCACTTCCTTGGAGGGAAGCTACGTCACCGTTTAGAGAGGTGGATGTTACCACGAAGGCACACCAACACCACGAAGGCTCACCCTATTCTCTCTTTGAGACAACACCACGCAGGCGTTTCTCAACCACTAGTGGTAGACTTGGGGTGATCTCCAAACCCTCACAAACTTTGCCGGGGGGTAATCACAATGGTCGATTCCTCTCTGAAAGACTCCTACCGCCTAGGAGTCTCCAACCTCCAAGAGTAACAAGAACGATGGGTAAAAGCTCAAGACTTGCTCAAATCACGAATTCCTTTGGTGCAAAGAAGGGGAAGGAGTGGATCTATCACTTGATCGGACAACTTCTCTCAAATGCTCTCAAATCCCTTGGGGATCTAAGATTTGGTGTGGAGGAGTGAGAGAGAGAGAGAGTGAAATGTGTTCTAGGGTTTGTTCAAAGTGAATGGCCAACCCTCTCTCATGGGGAAGAAGGGCTATATATAGTGTGAGCACAAATATGGCCGTTGTAGTGCAAGTGAATGGGGAGGCCGGACATCTGGGCAAGGTTGCCAGACATTCGGGCTGGTGAGACACTTAAAGAACAGAGGAGAAGCACAGATAAAAACAGAGGGGCCGAACATACAGGGCAAAGCCCGGACATCCGGCAACACAGGAAAGATCGGACGTCCAGCAACTACGTGCAAACCTAATGGAGTCAAGATGACAGGTAGCCGGACATCCGGAGCAAAGTCCGAATATCCGGCGTGGCTTGGAGACCCGGACATCTGGGGTGCAGCCCGGACATCCGTCAAGAACGTGTAGACCTACTAGTGTCTAAAACAGCAAGGAGCCGGACATCCGGCGAGAGGGCCGGATATCTAAGGTGCGGCCTAGACATCCGAATGGAAGCTTAGACATACGACATGGGAGCAAAACGAACATATGCACCAGAGTATTTTTTTTGTGTGACCCTAAGATTTTGAAGCTAGGAATTATTGTAGCTTGAGCAAGTCTTTCACTAACCCTACCGATCCCCTCATAATAGTGCGGTATCCTATACTCAAAAAATTAAATGATGCACTCTTTTTGATACTTCTTGCTTGAGTATACTTCGGGTAAAATCATCTTCGTATGCTCAGGATCCACACACATAGATGACCCGGGGACTAACACCTGAGATTTACTTGACAAACATAGTTAGACCCCTATATGTAAATTGTCATCAACATCAAAACATGATGTAAGGGCATGATTGCACTATCAATCTCCCCCTTTTTATTTGTTGATGACAATCATACATGTAGTATCATAGATGCAATAAATAAATTTAGCATTGACAATCATGAGAGCAAAAGTACAAAATATGTTTATTTTTCTATTTGCTTTTAGCTCCCCCTCATTGTGTGCATGAGATGAATATGTTAGGATGTACAACACCAACTCACATGGTAGCATATGTAGCTCAAAGAGATATAAATGTGAGAGACATGCACATATGAAACCATCATATGTTAGGATGTACAACACCAACTCACATGGTAGCATATGTAGCTCAAAGAGATATAAATGTGAGAGACATGCACATATGAAACCATCATACCACATAGACTAAAACATTTCATAGCCACAAGGATAATAACATAGTATCAAACTATAAAATAACATAGTCTCAAATGATATAATAACATAGTCTCAAATAATCAAGTTGTTGGAGAACGTAGCAATAATTCAAAATTTTCTACGCATCACCAAGATCAATCTATGGAGATTCTAGCAACAAGAGAGGGAGAGGATGAGCTTCTTCATACCTTTCAAGATCGCTAAGTGGAAGCGTCACTAGAACGCGGATGAGGGAGTCGTACTCGCGGCGATTCAAATCGTGGAAGATCCGATCTAATGCCGAATGGATGGCGCCTCCGCGTTCAACACATGTACAGCCCGCGGACATCTCCTCCTTCTTGATCCAGCAAGGGGGAGGAGAAGTTGAGGGAGAGCTCCGACAGCACGATGACGTGGTGGTGGAGCTTGCAGTTCTCCGGCAGGGCTTCGCCAAGCACTACGGAGGAGGAGATGGTGTTGGAGAGGGGTAGGGCTGCGCTAGGGGAAGGGTGTGGCAGCCCTCCCATCCCCCCACTATTTATAGGGGAAAGGGGAGAGGGGGTGCTACCTCTTGAGCACTACGTTGGATTTCCCCGAAGAGGAGAGGATGATGCAGTAAAGTAGCGTAAGTATTTTCCTCAGTTTTTGAGAACCAAGGTATCAATCCAGTAGGAGACCACGCACAAGTCCCTTGTACCTACACAAAACGATAGCAACTCGCAACCAACGCTTAGGGGTTGTCAATCCCTTCACGGTCACTTACGAGAGTGAGATCTGATAGAGATAATATTTTGGTATTTTTGATAGATAGATGCAAAGTAAAAAGTAAAGGCAAAGTAAAAATAAAGCAAGTAAATAAAGTGATATAGATTGATATGATGAGAATAGACCCGGGGGCCATAGGTTTCACTAGTGGCTTCTCTTGAGAGCATAAGTACTCTACGATGGGTGAACAAATTACTATTGAGCAATTGACAGAATTGAGCATAGTTATGAGTATATCTAGGCGATGATCATGTATATAGGCATCACGTCCAAAACAAGTAGATCGAAACGATTCTGCATCTATTACTATTACTCCACTCATCGACCGCTATCCAGCATGCATCTAGAGTGTTAAGTAAAAACAGAGTAACACCATAAGCAAGATGACATGATGTAGAGGGATAAATTCATGCAATATGATAAAAACCCCATCTTGTTATCCTTGATGGAAACAATACAATACGTGCCTTGCAACTCTTTCTATCATTGAGTAAGGACACCGCAAGATTGAACCCAAAGCTAAGCACTTCTCCCATTGCAAGAACTACCAATCTAGTTGGCCAAACCAAAAAGATAATTCGAAGAGACTTGCAAAGATAACTCAATCATACATAAAAGAATTAAGAGAAGAATCAAATATTTTCCATATATAATACTGGATCATAAACCCACAATTCATCGGTCTCAACAAACACACCGCAAAAAGAAGATTACATCGAATAGATCTCCACGAGAGAGGGGGAGAACATTGTATTGAGATCCAAAAAGAGAGAAGAAGCCATCTAGCTACTAGCTATGGACCCGAAGGTCTGAAGTAAACTACTCACACTTCATCAGAGGGGCTATGGTGATGATGTAGAAGCCCTCCGTGGTGGATGCCCCCTCCAGCGGAGCTCCGGAACAGGCCCCAAGATGGGATCTCGTGGATACAGAAAGTTGCGGCGGTGGAATTAGGTTTTTGGCTCCTGTTCTGATCGTTCGGGGATACGTAGGTATATATATGAGGAAGGAGTACGTCGGTGGAGCTCCGAGGGTCCCACGAGGTAGGGGGCGCGCCCAGGGGGGGCGCGCCCTCCACCCTCGTGACCGCCTTTGGCGCTTCTTGGAGTAGGGTCCAAGTCTCCTGGGTCACATTCGGTTGGAAAATCACGATCCCGAAGGTTTCATTCCGTTTGCACTCCGTTTGATATTCTGTTTCTTCGAAATACTAAAAAAGGCAAAAAAACAGCAATTCTGGGCTGGGCCTCCGGTTAATAGGTTAGTCCCAAAAGTAATATAAAAGTGAAAAATAAAGCCCAATATAGTCCAAAACAGTAGATAAAGTAGCATGGAGCAATCAAAAATTATAGATACGTTGGAGACGTATCAAGCACCCCCAAGCTTAATTCCTGCTCGTCCTCGAGTAGGTAAATGATAAAAAAGAATTTTTGATGTGGAGTGATACTTTGGCATAATTTCAATGTAAATCTTCTTAATTGTGATATGAATATTCAGATCCAAAAGATTCAAGACAAAAGTTCATATTGACACAAAAATAATAATACTTCAAGTGTACTAATCAAAGCAATCATGTCTTCTCAAAATAACATGGCAAAAGAAAGTTCATCCCTACAAAATCATATAGTTAGGCTATGCTTCATTTTCATCACACAAAGATGTTCCCAACTTCTATACCCCCGATGACAAGCCAAGCAATTGTTTCATACTTAAATAATCTCACACTTTTTCAACCTTCATGCAATACATGAGCATGAGCCATGGATATAGCACTATGGGTGGAATAGAATATGATGACGGGGATTGTGTGGAGAAGACAAAAAAGAGAAAGTCTCACATTGACGAGGCTAATCAACGGGCTATGGAGATGCCCATCAATTGATGTCAACATGAGGAGTAGGGATTGCCATGCAACGGATGCACTAGAGCTATGAATGCTCAACAAAAGAAAACGAGTGGGTGTGCATCCAACTTGCTTGCTCACGAAGACGTAGGGCATTTTGAGGAAGCCCATCGTAGGAATATACAAGCCAAGTTCTATAATGAAAAATTCCCACTAGTATATGATAGTGATAACACATGAGACTCACTACATGAAAAAACAAGGTGCTACTTTGAAGCACAATATATGAGACTCACTACATGAAGAACAAGGTGCTACTTTGAAGCACAAGTGTGGAAAAAGAGATAGTAGCATTGCCCTTTTTATATATTTTTTGGGCCTTTCTTTTTTTCTTTTTGGACTTTCTCTTTTTTTATTTGGGCAATGCTCTAATAATGATGATCATCACACTTCTATTAATTACAACACAAGGATTACAACTCGAAACTTAGAACAAGATATGACTCTATATGAATGCCTCCGGCGGTGTACCGGGATGGTGCAATGAATCAAGAGTGACATGTATAAAAATAATGCATGGTGGCTTTGCCACAAATACGATGTCAACTACAAGATCATGCAATGGCAATATGACAAAAGTAATGCATGTCATGATGATGATGGTGGAAGTTGCATGACAATATATCTCGGAATGGCTATGGAAATGCCATAATAGGTAGGTATGGTGGCTGTTTTGAGGAAGATATAAGGAGGTTTATGTGTGATAGAGCGTATCGTATCACGGGGTTTGGATGCACCGGCGAAGTTTGCACCAACTCTCAAGGTGAGAAAGGGCAATGCACGGTACCGAAGAGGCTAGCAAAGGCGGAAAGGTGAGAGTGCGTATAATCCATGGACTCAACATTAGTCAAAAGAACTCATATACTTATTGCAAAAATTTAGAAGTCATCAAAAATTCAAGTACTATGCGCATGCTCCTAGGGGGATAGATTGGTAGGAAAAGACCATTGCTCGTCCCCGACCGCCACTCATAAGGATGCACAAGCCAGGTACACTTCATGTTTCAAACTTGTTACATAACTTTAAGCATACGTGCATGCTACGGGATTTGCAAACTTCAACACAAGTATTTCTCAAATTCATAATCACCCAACTAGCACGACTATGATATTATCACCTCCATATCTCAAAACAATTATCAAGCATCAAACTTATCTTCATATTCAATTCACTCAAAAGAAAGTTTCACATATCTTGAACACCAAGTATATTAACATTAAGCAAATTACCATGCTATTAAAGACTCTCAAAATAATCTAAGTGAAGCATGAGAGATCAAATAGTTTCTTTAAAACAAATCCACCACCGTGCTCTAAAAGATCTAAGCGAAGTACTAGAGCAAAAATTATCACGCTCAAAATATATAAGTGAAGCACTATGAGCAAAACTATCAAGCTCAAAAGATATAAGCGAAGCACATAGAGTATTCTAACAAATTCCAAATCATGTATGGCTCTCTCAAAAGATGTGTACAGCAAGGATGATTGTGTTAAACTAACAAGCAAATACACAAATAATACAAGACGCTCCAAGCAAAACGCATATCATGTTGGTGAATAAAAATATAGCTCCAAGTAAATTACTGATGGAAGTGGACGAAAGAGGGGATGCCTTCCGGGGAATCCCCAAGCTTTGACTTTTTGGTGTCCTTGGATTATCTTAGGGGTGCCATGGGCATCCCCAAGCTTAGGCTCTTGCCACTCCTTGTTCCATAATCCATCAGAAGAATTCATCCAAAACTTGAAAACTTCACAACACAAAACTCAACAGAAATCTCGTGAGCTCCGTTAGAGAAAGAAAACAAAAGACTACTTCGAGGTACTGTAATGAACTCATTCTTTGTTTATATTGGTGTTAAACCTACTGTATTACGACTTCTCTATGGTTTATAAACTAATTTACTAGCCAAAGATTCATCAAAATAAGCAAACAACACACGAAAAACAGAATCTGTCAAAAACAGGACAGTCTGTAGCAATCTGTAAGTAACGCAAACTTCTGGAACTCTAAAAATTCTACCAAAATAGTAAGTCCTGGAAAATCTGTTTATTGATCAGCAGCAAAAAGAATCAACGCAAAGGAACGTTCCTGTAATTTATCATAATTATATTCGTGCATGCAAAGTTTCTGTTTTTCAGCAGAATCAAATCAACTATCATCGTAGGTTATCCTATAGGTCCTACTTGGCACAAACACTAACTAAAACATAAAACCACATCCAAACAGAAGGTAGATGGATTATTTATTCCTAAACAGAAGCAAAAACAAAAAACACAAAATAAAATTGGGCTGCCTCCCAACAAGAGCTATCGTTTAACGCCCCTAGCTAGGCATAAAAGCGAGGATAGATCTAGGTATTGCCATCTTTGGTAGGCAATCCATAAGTGGCTCTCATGATAGATTCATAAGGTAATTTTATTTTCTTTCTAGGGAAGTGTTCCATACCCTTCTTTAAGGGAAATTGGAATCTAATATTCCCTTCCTTCATATCAATAATTGCACCAGTCGTTCTAAGGAAAGGTCTACCAAGAATAATAGGACAAGAAGGATTGCAATCTATATCAAGAACGATAAAATCTACAGGCACATAATTCCTATTTGCAACAATAAGAACATCATTAATTCTTCACATAGGTTTTTTAATAGTGGAATCCGCAAGATGCAAGTTTAGAGAGCAATCATCAAAATCACGGAAATCTAGCAAATCATAGAAAGTTTTGGGAATAGTAGAGACACTAGCACCCAAATCACATAAAGCATGAAACTCATAATCTTTAATTTTAATTTTAATAGTAGGTTCCCACTCATCATAGAGTTTTCTAGGGATAGAAACTTTCAACTCAAGTTTTTCTTCCTAAGATTGCATCAAGGCATCAACAATGTGTTCGGTAAAGGCTTTATTTTGACTATAAGCATGAGGAGATTCTAGCACGGATGGCAACAAGGAAATACAACCAATCAAAGAGCAATTTTCATAATTAAATTCCTTGAGATCCAAAATAGTGGGTTTAGCAACATCACGGTTTTTATTTATTTCAATCCCACTTTCATTAATTTCATCATCAAGATCTAGAAACTCCAAATTCTTAGAACGCCTTCTAGGTAAAGGAAGATAATCTTCAGATTCATCAAGATTCATATTGCAAAACAAAGATTTAATGGGGGACACATAAATAACTTTTAGATCTTCATCTTGATTTTCATAGGGATTGGAAGAACACGCTTTAATAAAGGCATCTTTGGAAGCACGCATCCTAGCAGTTCTTTCCTTGCACTCATCAATGGAAATTCTCATGGCTTTGAGAGACTCATTGATATCATGTTTAGGAGGAATAGATCTAAGCTTTAAAGAATCAATTTCAAGAGAAATTCTATCAACGTTCCTAGCCAAATCATCAACTTTAAGCAATTTCTCTTCAAGCAAAGCATTAAAATTCTTTTGTGAATTCATAAACTCTTTAACACTACTCTCAAATTCAGAGGGCATCTTATTAAAATTTCCATAAGAGTTATTGTAGGAATTTCCATAATTATTAAAGGATTACTAGGATAAGGCCTAGGATTAAAATTCCCTCTATAAGCGTTGTTTCCAAAACTATTCCTACCAACAAAATTCACATCCATAGATTCATTATTATTCTCAAGCAAGGTAGATAAAGGCATATCATTGGGATCAAGAGGAGTATTTTTAGGAGCAAACATCTTCATAAGTTCATCCATCTTTTCACTCAAAACATTGATTTCTTCTATAGCATGCACTTTCTTACTAGAAGATCTTTCGGTGTGCCATTGAGAATAATTAGCCATAATATTATCAAGCAATTTGGTAGCATCCCCTAACGTAATTTCCATAAAAGTGCCTCCCGCGGCCGAATCTAAAAGATTTCTAGAAGCAAAATTCAATCCGGCATAAAAATTTTGTATGATCATCCATAAATTCAAACCATGAGTAGGGCAATTGCGAAGCATTAATTTCATTCTTTCCCAAGATTGGGAAACATGCTCCTGATCAAGTTGTTTAAAATTCATGATATCGTTCCTAAGAGTGATAATCTTAGCAGGAGGAAAATACTTAGAGATAAAAGCATCTTTGCACTTGTTCCAAGAATCAATACTATTTTTAGGCAAAGATGAAAACCAAACTTTAGCATGATCTCTAAGTGAAAACGGAAATAACTTCAATTTGACAATATTGTTATCCGTATCTTTTTTCTTTTGCATATCACACAAATCAACAAAATTGTTTAGATGAGTAGCGGCATCTTCACTAGGAAGGCCGGTGAATTGATCTTTCATAACAAGATTCAATAAAGCGGTATTGATTTCACAATACTCATCATTATTAAGAGGAGCAATCAGAGTACTAAGGAAATCATTATTATTGGTATTCGGGAAATCACACAATTTGGTATTAGCTTGTGCCATGGCAACAAGTAATCCAACACACAAGCAAACAAAAAGGCAAAGGGAAAAAGGCAAACGGAAAGAGAGGTGGAGACTGGGAAAGAGAGGGCGAATAAAACGGCAAGGGTGAAGTGGGGGAGAGGAAAACGAGAGGAAAATGGCAAATAATGTAATGCGAGAGATAGGGATTGCGATGGGTACTTGGTATGGTTGACTTGCTTGCGTGAGCCTCCCCGGCAATGGCGTCAGAAATTCTTCTTGCTACCTCTTGAGCACTGTGTTGGATTTCCCCGAAGAGGAGAGGATGATGCAGTAAAGTAGCGTAAGTATTTGCCTCAGTTTTTGAGAACCAAGGTATCAATACAGTAGGAGACCACGCACACGTCCCTCGTACCTACACAAAACGATAGCAACTTGCAACCAACACTTAGGGGTTGTCAATCCCTTCACGGTCACTTACAAGGGTGAGATCTGATAGAGATAATATTTTTGGTATTTTTGATAGATAGATGCAAAGTAAAAAGTAAAGGCAAAGTAAAAACAAAGGAAGTAAATAAAGTGATATAGATTGATAGGATGAGAATAGACCCGGGGGCCATAGGTTTCACTAGTGGCTTCTCTCGAGAGCATAAGTACTCTACGGTGGGTGAACAAATTACTGTTGAGCAATTGACAGAATTGAGCATAGTTATGAGTATATCTAGGCGATGATCATGTATATAGGCATCACGTCCAAAACAAGTAGATCAAAACAATTCTGCATCTACTACTATTACTCCACTCATCGACCGCTATCCAGCATGCATCTAGAGTATTAAGTAAAAACAGAGTAACGCCGTAAGCAAGATGACATGATGTAGAGGGATAAATTCATGCAATATGATAAAAAAACCATCTTTTTATCCTCGATGGCAACAATACAATACGTGCCTTGCAACTCTTTCTGTCACTGAGTAAGGACACCGCAAGATTGAACCCAAAGCTAAGCACTTCTCCCATTGCAAGAACTATCAATCTAGTTGGCCAAACCAAAAAGATAATTCGAAGAGACTTGCAAAGATAACTCAATCATACATAAAAGAATTCAGAGAAGAATCAAATATTTTCCATAGATAATACTGGATCATAAACCCACAATTCATCGTTCTCAACAAACACACCGGAAAAAGAAGATTACATCGAATAGATCTCCACGAGAGAGGGGGAGAACATTGTATTGAGATCCAAAAAGAGAGAAGAAGCCATCTAGCTACTAGATATGGACCCGAAGGTCTGAAGTAAACTACTCACACTTCATCGGAGGGGCTATGGTGATGATGTAGAAGCCCTCCGTGGTGGATGCCCCCTCCGGCGGAGCTCCGGAACAGGCCCCAAGATGGGATCTCGTGGATACAGAAAGTTGCGGCGGTGGAATTAGGTTTTTGGCTCCTGTTCTGATCATTCAGGGATACGTAGGTATATATAGGAGGAAGGAGTACGTTGGTGGAGCTCCGAGGGGCCCACGAGGTAGGGGGCGCGCCCCCCCGGGGGGGGGGGGGGAGGGCGCCCTCCACCCTCGTGACCGCCTCTGGCGCTTCTTGGAGTAGGGTCCAAGTCTCCTGGGTCACGTTCGGTTGGAAAATCATGATCCCGAAGGTTTCATTCCGGTTGGACTCTGTTTGATATTCTGTTTCTTTGAAATACTGAAAAAGGCAAAAAACAGCAATTCTGGGCTGGGCCTCCGGTTAATAGGTTAGTCCCAAAAGTAATATAAAAGTGAAAAATAAAGCCCAATATAGTCCAAAATAGTAGATAAGTAGCATGGAGCAATCAAAAACTATAGATACGTTGGAGACGTATCAGGGAGCCGGCCCCCTTAGATCTCATCTAAGGGGGGGTGTGGCCAAGTGGGGGAGCTTGCCCCCAAGTTGGTGGGAGGTGCCCCCACCCCCTACGGTTTTCAACCCTAGGCGCCTTGGGCCCTTGGGGGAAGCACCAGTCCACTATGGGCTGGTTCCCACCCTTGTTTAGCCCATTGAGTCCCCCGTGGAAGGTGGACCCACCCGGTGGACCCCCGGACACCTTTCGATGGTCCCGGTACAATACCGGTAACCCCCGAAATTATTCCGGTGACTGACACTGGACTTCCCATATATAAATCTTTACCTCCGGACCATTCCACAATTCCTCGTGATGTCCGGGATCTCATCCGGGACTCCTAACAACATTCGGTAACCGCACACTAATTCCCATAACAACTCTAGCGTCACCGAACCTTAAGTGTGTAGACCCTACGGGTTCGGGAATCATGTAGATGACCGAGACAACTCTTTGGCCACTAACCAACAGCGGGATCTGGATACCCATGTTGGATCCCACATGTTCCATGATGATCTCATCAGATGAACCACGATGTCGGGGATTCAATCAATCCCATATACAATTCCCTTTGTTAATCGGTACGTTACTTGCCCGAGATTCGATCGTCGATATCTCAATACCTTGTTCAATCTCGTTACCGGCAAGTCACTTTACTCGTTCTGTAATGCATGATCCCGTGACTAACTACTTTGTCACATTGATCTCATTATGATGATGCATTACCGAGTGGGCCCAGAGATACCTCTCCGTCATACAGAGTGACAAATCCCAGTCTCGATTCGTGCCAACCCAACAGACACTTCCGGAGATACCTGTAGTGTACCTATATAGCCACCCAGTTACGTTGTGACGTTTGGTACACCCAAAGCATTCCTACGGTATCCGGGAGTTGCACAATCTCATGGTCTAAGGAAATGGTAATTGACATTAGAAAAGCTTTTAGCAAACGAACTACACGATCTTGTGTTATGCTTAGGATTGGGTCTTGTCCATCACATCATTCTCCTAATGATGTGATCCTGTTATCAATGACATCCAATGTCCATGGTCAAGAAACCACGACCATCTGTTGATCAACGAGTTAGTCAACTAGAGGCTCGCTAGGGACATGTTGTGGTCTTATGTATTCACACATGTATTACGGTTTCTGGTCAATACAATTATAGCATGAACAATAGACAATTATCATGAACAAAGAAATACAATAATAACCATTTTATTATTGCCTCTAGGGCATATTTCCAACAGTCTCCCACTTGCACTAGAGTCAATAATCTAATTACATTGTGATGAATCGAACACCCATAGAGTTCTGGCGTTGATCATGTTTTGCTCGTGGAAGAGGTTTAGTCAACGGATCTGCGACATTCAGATCCGTATGCACTTTACAAATATCTATGTCTCCATCTTGAACATTTTCACGAATGGAGTTGAAGTGACGCTTGATATGCCTGGTCTTCTTGTGAAACCTGGGGGGCAATAGCACCAGTGTTGTTATAGAAGAGAGTCATCGGGCCCGACGCATTGAGAATAACTCCTAGGTCAGTAATGAACTCCTTCATCCATATTTCTTCATGTGCTGCCTCCGAGGCTGCCATGTACTCCACTTCACATGTAGATCCCGCCACGACGCTTTGCTTGCAACTGCACCAGCTGACTGCCCCACCATTCAAAATATACACGTGTCCGGTTTGTGACTTGGAGTCATCTAGATCTGTGTTGAAGCTAGCATCGATGTAACCCTTTACGACGAGCTCTTCGTCACCTCCATAAATGAGAAACATATCCTTAGTCCTTTTCAGGTACTTCAGGATATTCTTGACCACTGTCCAGTGTTCCATGCCGGGATTACTTTGGTACCTCCCTACCAAACTTACGGCAAGGTTTACACCAGGTCTGGTACACAACATGGCATACATAATAAACCCTATGGCTGAGGCATAGGGGATGACACTCATCTTTTCTCTATCTTCTGCCGAGGTCGGGCATTGAGCTGTGCTCAATTTCACACCTTGCAAAACAGGCAAGAACCCCTTCTTGGACTGATCCATATTGAACTTCTTCAATATCTTATCAAGGTATGTGCTTTGTGAAAGACCGATGAGGCGTCTTGATCTATCTCTATAGATCTTGATGCCTAATATGTAAGGAGCTTCTCCAAGGTCCTTCATTGAAAAACACTTATTCAAGTAGGCCTTTATGCTTTCCAAAAGTTCTACATCATTTCCTATCAATAGTATGTCATCCACATATAATATGAGAAATGCTACAGAGCTCCCACTCACTTTCTTGTAAACGCAGGCTTCTCCATAAGTCTGCATAAACCCAAACGCTTTGATCATTTCATCAAAGCGAATATTCCAACTCCGAGATGCTTGCACCAACCCATAGATGGAGCGCTGGAGCTTGCACACCTTGTTAGCATTCTTAGGATCGACAAAACCTTCCGGCTGCATCATATACAATTCTTCCTTAAGGAAGTCGTTAAGGAATGCCGTTTTGATGTCCATTTGCCATATTTCATAATCATAGAATGCGTCAATTGCTAACATGATTCAGACGGACTTCAGCTTCGCTACGGGTGAGAAGGTCTCATCGTAGTCAACCCTTAAACTTATCGATAACCCTTAGCGACAAGCCAAGCTTTATAGATGGTCACGTTACCATCTGCGTCAGTCTTCTTCTTAAAGATCCATTTATTTTCTATGGCTCGCTGATCATTGGGCAAGTCTGTCAAAGTCCATACTTTGTTTTCATACATGGATCCTATCTCGGATTTCATGGCTTCAAGCCATTTGTTGGAATCTGGGCCTGCCATCGCTTCTTCATAGTTCAAAGGTTCGCCGTTGTCTAACAACATGATTTCCAGGACAGGGTTGCCATACCATTCTGGTGTGGAACGTGTCCTTGTGGACCTACGAAGTTCAGTAGCAACTTGATCCAAAGTGCCTTGATCATCATCATTAACTTCCTCTCTAGTTGGTGTAGGCACCATAGAAATATCTTCCTAAGCTGTGCTACTATCCGGTTCAAGAGGTAGCACTTCATCAAGTTCTACTTTCCTCCCACTTACTTCTTTCAAGAGAAACTCTTTCTCCAGAAAGGATCCGTTCTTGGCAACAAAGATCTCGCCTTCGGATCTGAGGTAGAAGGTATACCCAATGGTTTCCTTAGGGTATCCTATGAAGACACATTTTTTTGACTTGGGTTCAAGCTTTTCAGGTTGAAGTTTCTTGACATAAGCATCGCATCCCCAAACTTTTAGAAACGACAGCTTAGGTTTCTTTCCAAACCATAAATCATACGGTGTTGTCTCAACGGGTTTAGACGGTGCCCTATTTAAAGTGAATGTGGTTGTCTCTAAAGCATAACCCCAGAATGATAGCGGTAAATCGGTAAGAGACATCATAGATCGCACCATATCCAATAGAGTGCGATTACGACGTTCAGACACACCATTACGCTGAGGTGTTCCAGGCGGTATGAGTTGTGAAACAATTCCACATTTCCTTAAGTGCGTACCAAACTCGTGACTCAAATATTCTCCCCCACGATCTGATCGTAAGAACTTTATTTTCCTGTCACGTTGATTCTCCACCTTACTCTGAAATTCCTTAAACTTTCCAAAGGTCTCAGACTTGCGTTTCATTAAGTAGACATACCCATATCTACTTAAGTCATCAGTGAGGGTGAGAACATAACGATAGCCACCGCGAGCCTCAACGCTCATTGGACCGCACACATCAGTATGTATGATTTCCAACAAGTTGGTTGCTCGCTCAATTGTTCCGGAGAACTGAGTCTTGGTCAACTTGCCCATGAGGCATGGTTCGCATGTGTCAAATGATTCATAATCAAGAGACTCCAAAAGTCCATCTGCATGGAGTTTCTTCATGCGTTTGACACTAATGTGACCAAGGCGGCAGTGCCACAAGTATGTGGGACTATCATTATTAACCTTACATCTTTTGGTATTCACACTATGAACATGTGTAACATCACGTTCGAGATTCAACAAGAATAAACCATTGATCAGCGGGGCATGACCATAAAACATATCTCTCAAATAAATAGAATAACCATTATTCTCGGATTTAAATGAGTAGCCATCTCGCATTAAACGAGATCCAGATACAATGTTCATGCTCAAAGCTGGCACTAAATAACAATTATTGATGTTTAAAACTAATCCCGTAGGTAAATGTAGAGGTAGCATGCCGATGACGATCACATCGACCTAGGAACCATTCTCGACGCGTATCGTCACCTCGTCCTTCGCCAGTCTCCACTTATTCCGCAGCTCTAGTTTTGAGTTACAAATATGAGCAACCGCACCGGTATCAAATACCCAGCTACTACGAGTACTGGTAAGGTACACATCAATAACATGTATATCACATGTACCTTTGGTGTTGCCGGCCTTCTTGTCCGCTAAGTACTTGGGGCAATTCTGCTTCCAGTGACCATTTCCCTTGCAATAAAAGCATTGAGTCTCGGGATTGGGTCCATTGTTTGGCTTCTTCCCGGCAACTGATTTACCGGGCGCGGCAACGCCCTTGCCGTCCTTCTTGAAGT
Source organism: Triticum aestivum (assembly GCF_018294505.1). Lineage (NCBI taxonomy): Eukaryota > Viridiplantae > Streptophyta > Magnoliopsida > Poales > Poaceae > Triticum > Triticum aestivum. Next base: position 99,404,197 of record NC_057813.1, on the reverse strand, counting down.
TCTTTTACCCTTGCCTTTCTTGAAACTAGTGGTCTTATTCACCATCAACACTTGATGTTCCTTTTTGATTTCCACCTCCGCTGATTTCAGCATTGAATACAGCTCAGGAATGGACTTCTCCATCCCCTGCATATTGTAGTTCATCACAAAGCTCTTGTAGCTAGGTGGGAGCGACTGGAGGATCCTATCAATGACCGAGTCATCTGGGAGATTAACTCCCAACTAAGACAAATGGTTGTGTAACCCGGACATAGTGAGTATATGCTCACTGACATAACTGTTCTCCTCCATTTTACAACTGTAGAACTTGTCGGACAAATAATATCTCTCGACACGGGCATGAGCTTGGAAAACCATTTCAGCTCTTGGAACATATCATATGCTCCGTGCTGCTCAAAACGCTTTTGGAGCCCCAGTTCTAAGCTGTAAAGCATGCCGCACTGAACCAGGGAGTAATCATCACTACGCGGTTGCCAGGCGTTCATAACATTCTGAGTTGCTGGGAAAATGGGTGCTTCACCTAGCGGTGCTTCTAGGACATATGCTTTCTTGGCAGCTATGAGGATGATCCTCAAGTTTCGGGCCCAGTCCATATAGTTGCTACCATCGTCTTTTAGCTTGGTTTTCTCTAGGAATGCGTTGAAGTTGAGGGCAACATTAGCATGGGCCATTTGATCTGCAAGACATATTGCAAAGATTTTAGACTATGTTCATGATAATTAAGTTCATCTAATCAAATTTAATGAACTCCCACTCAGACAGACATCCCTCTAGTCATCTAAGTGTTACTTGATCCGAGTCAACTAGGCCGTGTCCGATCATCACGTGAGACGGACTAGTCATCATCGGTGAACATCTTCATGTTGATTGTATCTACTATACGACTCATGTTCGACCCTTAGGTCTCTTGTGTTCCGAGGCCATGTCTGTACATGCTAGGCTCGTCAAGTCAACCTAAGTGTTTTGCTTGTGTAAATCTGGCTTACACCCGTTGTATGTGAATGTTAGAATCTATCACACCCGATCATCACGTGGTGCTTCAAAACAATGAACTTTCACAACAGTGCACAGTTAGGGGGAACACTTTCTTGAAATTTTAGTGAGGGGTCATCTTATTTGTGTTACCGTCGTTCTAAGAAAATAAGATGTAAACATGACAAACATCACATGCAAGTCATAAAGTGACATGATATGGACAATATCATTTTGCGCCTTTGATCTTCATCTTTTAGGCGCGACATGATCACCTTTGTCACCGGCATGACACCATGATCTCCATCATCATGATCTCCATCATCGTGTCTTCATGAAGTTGTCTCGCCAACTATTACTTCTACTACTATGGCTAATAGTTAGCAATAAAGTAAAGTAATTACATGGCGTTATCATTGACACACAGGTCATACAATAAATAAAGACAACTCCTATGGCTCCTATCGGTTGTCATACTCATCGACATGCAAGTCGTGATTCCTATTACAAGAACATGATCAATCTCATACATCACATATCGTTCATCATATTCTTTTGGCCATATCACATCACATAGCATACCCTACAAAAACAAGTTAGACATCCTCTAATTGTTGTTGCATGTTTTACGTGGCTGCTATGGGTTTCTAGCAAGAACATTTCTTACCTACGCAAAAGCCACAATGGTGATATGCCAATTTCTATTTACCCTTCATAAGGACTCTTTTCATCGAATCTGATCCGACTAAACTGGGAGAGACTGGCACCCGCTAGCCACCTTATGCAACAAGTGCATGTCAGTCAGTGGAACCTGTCTCACATAGGCATACGTGTAAGGTCGCTATGGGCCGCTTCATCCCACAATACCGCCGAAACAAGATAGGACTAGTAACGGTAAGCAAATTGTACAAACCAACGCCCACAACTACTTGTGTTCTACTCGTGCATAGAATCCACGCAATAGACCTAGCTCATGATGCCACTGTTGGGGAATGTAGCAATAATTCAAAAGTTTCTATGCATCACCAAGATCAATCAATGGATATTCGAGCAACAAGAGAGGGAGAGGATGAGCATCTTCATACCTTTGAAGATCGCTAAGCGGAAGCGTCACTAGAACACGGATGAGATAGTCGTACTCGCGGCGATTCAAATCGCGGAAGATCTGAGCTAACGCCGAACGGACGATGCCTCCGCGTTCAACACACGTACAACCCGGGAACATCTCCTCCTTATTGATCCAGCAAGGGGAGAGGAGAAGTTGAGGGAGAGCTCCGGCAGCATGACGGCGTGGTGGTGTAGCTTGCAGTTCTCCGGCAGGGCTTCGCCAAGCACTACGGAGGAGGAGATGGTGTTGGAGGCTGTGCCAGGGGAAGGGTGTGGCAGCCCTACCATCCCCCCACTATTTATAGGGGAAAGGGGAGAGGGGGCCGCCCCCCTTAGATCTCATCTAAGGGGGTGGGCGGTGGCCAAGGGGGGGGGAGCTTGCCCCCAAGTTGGTGGGAGGCGCCCCCACCCCCTAGGGTTTTCAACCCTAGGCGCCTTGGGCCCTAGGGGGGGGGGGGCGCACCAGCCCACTAGGGGATGGTTCCCACCCTTTTTCATCCCATTGAGTCCCCCGTGGCAGGTGGACCCACCTGGTGGACCCCCTGACACCTTTCGGTGGTCCCGGTACAATAATGGTAACCCCTGAAATTATTCCGGTGACTGAAACTGGACTTCCCATATATAAATCTTTACCTCCGGACCATTCCAGAACTCCTTGTGACATCCGGGATCTCATCCGGGACTCCAAACAACATTCGGTAACCGCACACTAATTCCCATAACAACTCTAGCGTCATCGAACCTTAAGTGTGTAGACCCTACGGGTTCGGGAATCATGCAGACATGACCGAGACAGCTCTCTGGCCAATAACCAACAGATGTATCTGGATACCCATGTTGTCTCTCACATGTTCCACAATGATCTAGTCGGATGAACCACGATGTCGGGAATTCAATCAATCCCGTATATAATTCCCTTTGTCAATCGGTACGTTACTTGCCCGAGATTCGATCGTCGGTATCCCAATACCTAGTTCAATCTCGTTACCGGCAAGTCACATTACTCGTTCTGTAATGCATGATTGCTACATCTTGAGATTGCGTTGGTTTTCCTTGAAGAGGAAAGGGTGATCCAGCAATAGTAGCATAAGTATTTCCCTCAATTTTTGAGAACCAAGGTATCAATCCAGTAGGAGGCTCCTCACAAGTCCCATGCACCTACACAAACAAACAAAGAACTCGCAACCAACGCAATAAAGGGGCTGTCAACCCCTTCACGACCACTTGCGAAAGTGAGATCTGATAGAGATAATACGATAAGATAAATATTTTTGGTATTTTTATGATATAGATTGGAAAAATAAAGATGCAAATAAAAGTGGATTGAAAGCTTATATGATAAAAGATAGACCCGGGGGCCATAGGTTTCACTAGTGGCTTCTCTCAAGATAGCATAAGTATTACGGTGGGTGAACAAATTACTGCCGAGCAATTGATAGAAAAGCGAATAATTATGAGATTATCTAGGCATGATCATGTATATAGGCATCACGTCCGTGACAAGTAGACCGACTCCTGCCTGCATCTACTACTATTACTCCAAACATCGACCGCTATCCAGCATGCATCTAGAGTATTAAGTTCATAAGAACAAAGTAACGCTTTAAGAAAGATGACATGATGTAGAGGGACAAACTCATGCAATATGATATAAACCCCATCTTTTTATCCTCGATGGCAAAAATACAATATGTGCCTTGCTGCCCCTACTGTCACTGGGGAAGGACACCGCAAGATTGAACCCAAAGCTAAGCACTTCTCTCATTGCAAGAAAGATCAATCTAGTAGGCGAAACCAAACTGATAATTCGAAGAGACTTGCAAAGATAACTCAATCATACATAAAAGAATTCAGAGGAGATTCAAATATTTCCCATAGATAAACTGGATCATAAACCCAAAATTCATCGGATCTCGACAAACACACCGCAAAAATAGTTACATCAAATAGATCTCTAAGAAGATGAAGGAGAACATGGTATTGAGATCCAAAGAGAGAGAAGAAGCCATCTAGCTAATAACTATGGACCCAAAGGTCTGTGGTAAACTACTCACAACTCATCGGAAGGGCTATGGTGTTGATGTAGAAGCCCTCCATGGTCGATTCCCCCTCCGGTGGAGCGCCGGCGAAGGCTCCAAGATGGGATCTCGCGAATACAGAAGGTTACGGTGGTGGAAATAGCTTTTCGTGGTCTCTCCTGATGTTTTCGGGGTACGTAGGTATTGTTGGAAATATGCCCTAGAGGCAATAATAAAATGATTATTATTATATTTCCTTGTTCATGATAACTGTCTATTGTTCATGCTATAATTGTATTAACCGGAAACAGTGATACATGTGTGAATGCATAGACCACAACATGTCCCTAGTGAGCCTCTAGTTGACTAGCTCGTTGATCAACAGATAGTCATGGTTTCCTGACTATGGACATTAGATGTCATTGATAACGGGATCACATAATTAGGAGAATGATGTGATGGACAAGACCCAATCCTAAGCATAGCACAAGATCATGTAGTTCGTTTGCTAAAGCTTTTCTAATGTCAAGTATCAGTTTCTTAGACCATGAGATTGTGTAACTCCCGGATACTGTAGGAGTGCTTTGGGTGTACCAAACGTCACAACGTAACTGGATGACTATAAAGGTACACTACAGGTATCTCCGAAAGTCTCTATTGGGTTGACACGAATCGAGACTGGGATTTGTCACTCCGTGTGACGAAGAGGTATCTCTGGGCCCACTCGGTAATGCATCATCATAATGAGCTCAATGTGACCAAGTGGTTGGTCACAGGATCATGCATTACGTAACAAGTAAAGTTACTTGCCGGTAACGAGATTGAACGAGGTATTGGGATACCGACGATCGAATCTCGGGCAAGTAACGTACCAATTGACAAAGGGAATTGAATACGGGATTACTTGAATCCTCGACATCGTGGTTCATCCGATGAGATCATCGAGGAGCATGTGGGAGCCAACATGGGTATCCAGATCCCGCTGTTGGTTATTGACCGGAGAGTCGTCTCGGTCATGTCTACGTGTCTCCCGAACCCGTAGGGTCTACACACTTAAGATTCAGTGACGCTAGGGTTGTAGAGATATTAGTATGCGGTAACCCGAAAGTTGTTCGGAGTCCCGGATGAGATCCCGGACGTCACGAAGAGTTCCTAAATGGTCCGGAGGTGAAGATTTGTATATAGGAAGTCCAGTTTCGGCCACCGGGAAAGTTTCGGGGGTCACCGATATTGTACCAGGACCACTGGAAGGGTCCCGGGGGTCCACCGGGTGGGGCCACCTATCACGAAGGGCCCCATGGGCTGAAGTGGGGAGGCAACCAGCCCCTGGTGGGCTGGTGCGCCCCCCTTGAGCCTCTACCTGCGCCTAGGGTTGGAAACCCTAGGGGTGGGGGGCGCCCCACCTGACTTGGGGGGCAAGTCCCCCCCTTGGCCGGCGCCCCCAGGGCCTCTATATAAAGAGGGGGGAGGGAGGTCTGCGCACCCTAGTCCCTGGCGCCTCCCTCTTCCCCCGCAACACCTCTCCCTCTCGCTGAGCTTGGCGAAGCCCTGTCGAGTTTCCCCGCTACTTCCACCACCACGCCGTCGTGCTGCTGGATCTCCATCAACCTCTCCTTCCCCCTTGCTGGATCAAGAAGGAGGAGATGCCTTCCCCAACTGTACGTGTGTTGAACGCGGAGGTGCCGTCCGTTCGGTGCTAGGATCATCGGTGATTTGGATCACGTCGAGTACGACTCCATCGACCCCGTTCTCTTGAACGCTTCCGCTCGTGATCTACAAGGGTATGTAGATGCACTCCTCTCTCTCGTTGCTAGATGACTCCATAGATTGATCTTGGTGATGCGTAGAAATTTTTTATTTTTTGCAACGATCTCCAACAGTGGCATCATGAGCTAGGTCTATGCGTAGTTTCTATGCACGAGTAGAACACAATTTTGTTGTGGGCGTAGATTTTGTCAATTTACTTGCCACTACTAGTCTTATCTTGTTTCGGCGGCATCGTGGGATGGAGCGGCCTGGACCGACCTTACACGTACGCTTACGTGAGACAGGTTCCACCGATAGACATGCACTAGTTGCATAAGGTGGCTAGCGGGTGTCTGTCTCTCCCACTTTAGTCGGACCGGATTTGATGAAAAGGGTCCTTACGAAGGGTAAATAGAAATTGGCATATCATGTTGTGGTTTTGGCGTAGGTAAGAATTGTTCTTGCTAGAATCCTATAGCAGCCACGTAAAAACTTGCAACAACAATTAGAGGACGTCTAACTTGTTTTTGTAGCATATGCCTTGTGATGTGATATGGCCAAAAGGATGTGATGAATGATATATATGTGCTGTATGAGATTGATCATGTTCTTGTAATAGGAATCACGACTTGCATGTCGATGAGTATGACAACCGGCAGGAGCCATAGGAGTTGTCCTAATTATTGTATGACCTGCGTGTCATTGAATAACGCCATGTAATTACTTTACTTTATTGCTAAACCGTTAGCCATAGTAGTAGAAGTAATAGTTGGCGAACAACTTCATGGAGACACGATGATGGAGATCATGAAGATGGAGTTCATGGTGTCATGCCGGTGACGATGATGATCATGGGGCCCTGAAAATGGAGATCAAAGGAGCAAAATGATATTGGCCATATCATGTCACTATTTGATTGCATGTGATGTTTATCATGTTTTTTTCATCTTATTTGCTTAGAACGACGGTAGTAAATAAGATGATCCCTCATAACAATTTCAAGAAAGTGTTCCCCCTAACTGTGTGCCGTTGCGAAAGTTCGTTGTTTCGAAGCACCACGTGATGATCGGGTGTGATAGATCCTAACATTCACATACAACAGGTGTAAGCCGGATTTACACATGCAAAACACTTAGGTTGACTTGACGAGGCTAGCATGTACAGACATGGCCTCGGAACACAAGAGACCGAAAGGTCGAACATGAGTCGTATAGAAGATACGATCAACATGGAGATGTTCACCGATGGTGACTAGTCCGTCTCACGTGATGATCGGACACGGTCTAGTTGACTGGGATCATGTATCACTTAGATGACTAGAGGGATGTCTATCTGAGTGGGAGTTCACTAAATAATTTGATTAGATGAACTTAATTATCATGAACTTAGTCTAAAACCTTTGCAAAATGTCTTGTAGATCAAATGGCCCACGCTCATGTCAACCTCAACTTCAACGCGTTCCTAGAGAAAACCAAGCTGAAAGATGATGGCAGCAACTATACGGACTAGGTCCGGAACCTGAGGATCATCCTCATAGCTGCCAAGAAAGCATATGTCCTAGAAGCACCTCTAGGTGAAGCACCCGCCCCAGCGAACGAAGACGTCATGAACGCTTGGCAGTCGTGTGTTGATGATTACTCCCTCGTTCAGTGCGGCATGCTTTACAACTTAGAACCGGGGCTCCAAAAGCGTTTTGAGAAACACGGAGCATATGAGATGTTCCAAGAGCTAAAAATGGTTTTCCAAGATCATGCCTAGGTCGAGATATATGAAGTCTCCGACAAGTTCTACAGTTGTAAGATGGAGGAAAATAGTTCTGTCAGCGAGCACATACTCAAAATGTCTTGGTTGCACAACCGCTTGTCCCAGCTAGACATTAACCTTTCGGATGAGGCGGTCATTGACAGAATCCTTCAGTCGCTCCCACCTAGCTACAAGAGCTTTGTGATGAACTACAATATGCAGGGGATGGTGAAAACTATTCCTGAGGTATTTTCAATGCTGAAATCAGCAGAGGTAGAAATCAAAAAGGAACATCAAGTGTTGATGGTCAATAAAACCACTAATTTCAAGAAGGCAAGGGCAAGAAGAACTTCAAGAAGGACGGCAAGGGAGTTGCCGCGCCCGGCAAACCAGTTGCCGGGAAGAAGCCAAAGCACGGACCCAAACCTGAGACTGAGTGCTTTTATTGCAAGGGGAACGGTCACTGGAAGCGGAACTGCCCCAAGTACTTAGCGGATAAGAAGGCCGGCAACACCAAAGGTATATATGATATACATGTTATTGATGTGTACCTTACCAGTACTCGTAGTACCTCCTGGGTATTTGATACCGGTGCGGTTGCTCATATTTGTAACTCAAAACAGGAGCTGCGGAATAAGAGGAGACTGGCGAAGGACGAGGTGACGATGCGCGTCGGGAATGGTTCCAAGGTCGATGTGATCGCTGTCGGCACGCTACCTCTACATTTACCTACGGGATTAGTTTTAAGCCTTAATAATTGTTATTTAGTGCCAGCTTTGAGCATGAACATTGTATCTGGATCTCGTTTAATACGAGATGGCTACTCATTTAAATCCGAGAATAATGGTTGTTCTATTTATATGAGAGATATGTTTTATGGTCATGCCCCGCTGGTCAATGGTTTATTCTTAATGAATCTCGAACGTGATGTTACACATATTCATAGTGTGAATACCAAAAGATGTAAGATTGATAACGATAGTCCCACGTATCTGTGGCACTGCCGCCTTGGTCACATTAGTGTCAAACGCATGAAGAAACTCCATGCAGATGGACTTTTGGAGTCTCTTGATTATGAATCATTTGACACATGCGAACCATGCCTCATGGGCAAGTTGACCAAGACTCAGTTCTCCAGAACAATTGAGCGAGCAACCAACTTGTTGGAAATCATACATACTGATGTGTGCGGTCCAATGAGCGTTGAGGCTCGCGGTGGCTATCGTTATGTTCTCACCCTCACTAATGACTTAAGTAGATATGGGTATGTCTACTTAATGAAACGCAAGTCTGAGACCTTTGGAAAGTTTAAGGAATTTTAGAGTGAGGTGGAGAATCAACGTGACAGGAAAATAAAGTTCTTACGATCAGATCGTGGGGGAGAATATTTGAGTCACGAGTTTGGTACGCACTTAAGGAAATGTGGAATTGTTTCACAACTCATACCGCCTGGCACACCTCAGCGTAATGGTGTGTCTGAACATCGTAATCGCACTCTATTGGATATGGTGCAGTCTATGATGTCTCTTACCGATTTACCGCTATCATTCTGGGGTTATGCTTTAGAGACAACCACATTCACTTTAAATAGGGCACCATCTAAACCCATTGAGACAACACCGTATGATTTATGGTTTGGAAAGAAATCTAAGCTGTCGTTTCTAAAAGTTTGGGGATGCGATGCTTATGTCAAGAAACTTCAACCTGAAAAGCTCGAATCCAAGTCGGAAAAATGCGTCTTCATAGGATACCCTAAGGAAACCATTGGGTATACCTTCTACCTCAGATCCGAAGGCAAGATCTTTGTTGCCAAGAACGGGTCCTTTATGGAGAAAGAGTTTCTCTCGAAAGAAGTAAGTGGGAGGAAAGTGGAACTTGATGAAGTACTACCTCTTGAACCGGTGAGTAGCGCAGCTCAGGAAGATGTTCCTGTGGTGCCTGCACCGACTAGAGAGGAAATTAATGATGATGATCAAGTTACTTCGGATCAAGTTGATACTGAACTTCGTAGGTCCACAAGGACACGTTCCACACCAGAGTGGTATGGCAACCCTGTCCTGGAAATCATGTTGTTCGATAACGGTGAACCTTTGAACTATGAAGAAGTGATGGCGGGCCCAGTGTCACGGCCAATATGCGATACTATCCTAAAGAGACTCGAAGGTCCCACCAATGATAGAACCGCATATTGAAACGCTTTTGCAAGGTGGATATCATTACATCAACATTACATAATAGATGGGGATACATACAAGAGGCATACAATGTCACACGACTACAACATCATCCTACATAAGATCAACATCCGACTACGGATGAAACACAAACAGAAACTCAAACGACATCCACCCTGCTAGCCCAGGATGCCGACCTGGAACCTATCCCCTGATCGAAGAAGAAGCAGAAGAAGAACTCCAAAACAAGCAAACATCGCTCTCGCGTCATGATCATCGCAAAACCTGTAACTGCAACTGTTGTTGTAGTAATCTGTGAGCCACGAGGACTCAGCAATCCCATTACCATGGGTATCAAGACTAGCAAAGCTTAATAGGAAAGGGGTAAAGTGGTGAGGTTGCAGCAGCGTCTAAGCAAGTATGGTGGCTAACATACGCAAATGAGAGCGAGAAGAGAAGCAAAGGAACGGTCGTGAAGCTAGCAATGATCAAGAGGTGATCCTGAACTCCTACTTACGTGAAACATAACCCAAAGACCGTGTTCACTTCCCGGATTCCGCCGAAAAGAGACCATCACGGCTACACACTCGGTTGATGCGTTTTAATTCGGATCTGGTGTCAAGTTATCTACAATCGGACATTAACAAATTCCCATCTGCCACATAACCGCGGGCACGGCTTTCGAAAGATAATACCCTGCAGGGGTGTCCCAACTTAGCCCATGATAAGCTCTCGCGATCAACGAAGGATATACCTTCTCCCAGGAAGACCCGGTCAGTCTCGGAATCCCGGTTTACAAGACATTTCGACAATGGTAAAACAAGACCAGCAAGACCACCCGCTGTGCCGACAAATCCCGATAGGAGCTGCACATATCTCGTTCTCAGGGCACACCAGATAAGCTAAGCGTACAGGTACTGACGTAACCCAAGTTGCCAAGGGATGGTCCCGCACGGTGCTCTAGTTTGGACCAACACTCGGAGGAGCACTGGTCCGGGGGGGGGGGTTAAATAAAGATGACCCTCGGGCTCCGGAAACCCAAGGGAAAAAGGGCTAGGTGAGGCAAATTGTAAAACCAAGGTTGGGCCTTGCTGGAGGAGTTTTATTCAAAGCGAATTGTCAAGGGGGTCCCATAAATCACCCAACCGCGTAAGGAACGCAAAATCCGGGAAAATAACACCGGTATGACGGAAACTAGGGCGGCAAGAGTGGAACAAAACACCAGGCATAAGGCCGAGCCTTCCACCCTTTACCAAGTATATAGATGCATTAATTAAATAAGAGATATTGTGATATCCCAACATAATCCTGTCCAACATGAAGCAATCTTCAACTTCACCTGCAACTAACAACGCTATAAGAGGGGCTGAGCAAAGCGGTAACATAGCCAAACAACGGTTTGCTAGGAAGGGTGAAAACATTAGAGGCTGACATGGCAATTGGGAGGCTTGAAGGGCAAAAGATAGGTAGTGCAGCATAGCGATAGAACGAAGAAACTAGCATAGCAATGATAGTAATGAGATCCAGGGTAGCGGTCATCTTGCCTGAAATCCTACAAGGAAGAAGAACGAGTCCATGAAGAAGATGAAGCCACGAAGACGAACCAAGCGTAGACAAACGAATCCTCACGATCGCAATGAAACGGGAACTATCGAGAAGAAGCAGACAACATGGTAAACACACCACACATAGGCAAGACATGATGCACAACAAGCATGAAGCATGACAAAGCTACATGAAGCTACTCATGGCAAGAGACGATGCAAACAAGAGCAACACATCAAAGCAAGATTAAATGAGGACGGGAACAACATATAACAATTCCGGTAAGTCCTCATATGCAAATTTCGAAATTGGTCCAGATCTGAATAAACCTTATGTTGAAGTTGTTAAATAGAAATTTAAGATGCACCAAGATGATCTACACGAGATTCTAGTCAAGTTACATATAAAGTTCATTTAAATCGGAACTACGGCCTAGAAGATATGAGCAAAACAAGTTAAACAAGGCATTGATGCAAAATGCATACAAACATCGAGCAAACACCTCAAAACAAGGATGCAACATGATAATATGAAATTTCATGCATTTCTAAGCAAGTTTCATATAGAGCACACTCAAAACGGAGCAACGGTTCAACACGTACACTACAAGTTATAACAACAATCTGTCCATAACAGCAACTAGGCATCTTGCAAGCATCAAAACAATATTCTACAGCATATCAACGTAATAACAAAAGGCATGGGAATGAAGTATAGGTAAAGCATGACAAAACATGAACACTGAGCTATCTCCAGAAAACAATAGAACATGCTCAAAATGACATGGCAAGATTGCAAATAATAACAATTTACAGGCTTAGCAGAAACAACATCAGGTTGCAATGTTTAGAGCTATCAAACAATATGTTATAGGAACTTATCATGGCAAACAAAGGCATGGCATGAATCTAATAATTTCATATAACAAAAGTCCTTTACTGACGATGAGCCAAAATGGCACAGAAAATATGATGGCACCCATGTAAACATGGCAAATGATATGACAGATTCAGACATGGCAGGAACAACAATAAGTAGGAATGTTGGTGAGCTTGTACCACTCACCACAGAGTAATACATGGCATGGCAGGGTAACCAACAGTAAGAATACATGTTTATGAAGCTAAGCATGACAATAACAAGTTCATAGGGTGCATGGATCACTAGCAAAGCTCATGGAAAAACCGAACTTAATGTTAACAGGCTGACAACAACATTATTTAGCAAATTTGGAGCAAGATTACAACAAGCTACAGCAGGCTATAAATGCAACCAGGGGCATGGATGGATAGAGCATGACATTTATAACAAAACATCCTTAGTGAACATCTCCAGATTATGCATAGAATGACTAGTAGCAGCAGGTTTACATAGCATCACCAAATAACAGATTCAGCCTAGCAAAACAGCAACAACAAGTATCCTACTTAACAAGCTTGATGCACTCACTACAAGACTCAAAAAAAATACATGGAATGCACCTCTGTAAAGATGGCATGTCATAGTTCAAAACACATGTAGAGCTCATGCTCATAGGACGCACACATCAAATGCAACAAAAATGACAAATCACCAAGTTATAACAGTTTCAGCAGATTAACATCATATAGCACTCTTGCAAAGATGATTCAGTCATCAACATGACCTCAAATGAACATGACCCAATGGAATGAAATGAATAGCATCTCACAGCGAACATTCTGATATATTATACATGCAAAATGGAGCAGTAGGCTAAGAGATATGATGCGATGACCATGGCATGAAAATATTACTGGAAAAAGGACTTGGACGAAAATTCAACCTCCAGATCTAGGGTTCGCCTGACGCGGAAATCGATGCGGGGCTGGAGATGCTCACCGGAGTTCGCGCGAAGGTGGCCGGAGAGGAAGGTGAGGCCAACACGGGGGTGAGGAGAAGGACGCCGGGGCCAGCGGCTCGGTCGCCGGCGGGCGGATCCGGCGGCCGGAGGGCGCGGAGGCGGCGGCGCCATGGCCGCGGTGGAGCTCCGGCGAGGAGCTCCCGGGCGGCGCGGTGGGACGGCATGGCGGGACCCGGCGGCGGGCGGCCGGGCGGCGGAGGCGCGCGGGGGCTCGGGGACGCCTCGGGGCGCGAGCGAGCAGGGGGCCGAGGGCGAGCGGTGTGGTGGCGCGGGCGACGGCGGCTGCGGGCCCGGCGTGGCCTGGTTCGACCCGGGGCGGGCCGGATCTGGGCCCCGGGCGGCGGCACGCAGTGGGATTCTGCAGCGGCGACATGTGGCGATGCGGGATTGGGCGCGGGACGGTGGCGGACATGTCCGGGCGGCGGGTGGACGTGTCCGTCGGCAGGAGGAGGAAGAAGCTAGGGTTTCATCCGGGAATTTCGGGGGTGGTGGCCTATTTATAGATTCTGGGAGCTAGGAGAGTCCAAATGAGGTGCGGTTTTCACCCACACGATCGTGATCGAACGACCGAGAGCATGGAGGGGCTTAGGATAGGGTGTTGGGCTGTTAGGAAGGGGTGTTGGGCTGCAACAAAAAAGGCCTTTACGGTACCCCGGTTAACCGTTGGAGTATCAGACGACCTCCAAATGGCACGAAACTTGACAGGCGGTCTACCGGTGCTATACCAAGGCCGGTTGGCAAACTCGGGCCATTCCAAGAAATTTTAACACCCGCTCACAACAGGAGACAAAAGGGAACGCCGGAGGACATAGGAGTGCCGGATTGCAAAACGGACAACGAGGAAAATGCTTGGATGCATGAAACAAACACGTATGCAATGCAATGCACATGATGACATGATAAAATGCAACACGCAAGCAAATGACATGGCAACGATGACGAATAACTGGCAGACACCTGGTGCATCGAATCCGGGGCGTTACACCCAGATTCCAACAAATGGCTTGAAGCCATGAAATCCGAGATAGGATTCATGTACGAAAACAAAGTATGGACTTTGACAGACTTGCCTGATGATCAGCGAGCGATAGAAAATAAATGGATCTTTAAGAAGAAGGCGGACGCGAATGGTAATGTTACCATCTATAAAGCTTGACTTGTTGCTAAGGGTTATCGGCAAGTTCAAGGGGTTGACTACTATGAGACTTTCTCTCCCGTAGCAAAGCTGAAGTCCGTCCGAATCATGTTAGCAATTGCCGCATACTATGATTATGAGATATGGCAAATGGACGTCAAAACGGCATTCCTTAATGGCTATCTTAAGGAAGAACTGTATATGATGCAGCCGGAAGGTTTTGTCGATCCTAAGAATGCTAACAAGGTATGCAAGCTCCAGCGATCCATTTATGGGCTGGTGCAAGCATCTTGGAGTTTGAACATTCGCTTTGATGAGATGATCAAAGCGTTTGGGTTTATGCAGACTTATGGAGAAGCCTGCGTTTACAAGAAAGTGAGTGGGAGCTCTGTAGCATTTCTCATATTATATGTGGATGACATACTTTTGATGGGAAATGATATAGAACTTTTGGACAACATAAAGGCCTACTTGAATAAATGTTTTGCAATGAAGGACCTTGGAGAAGCTGCTTATATATTAGGCATCAAGATCTATAGAGATAGATCAAGACGCCTCATAGGTCTTTCACAAAGCACATACCTTGACAAGATATTGAAGAAGTTCAATATGGACCAGTCCAAGAAGGGGTTCTTGCCTGTGTTGCAAGGTGTGAAATTGAGCTCAGCTCAATCCCCGACCATGGCAAAAGATAAAGAAAAGATGAGTGTCATCCCCTATGCCTCGGCCATAGGGTCTATTATGTATGCCATGCTGTGTACCAGACCTGATGTAAACCTTGTCGGGAGTTTGGTTGCAAGACACCAAAGTAATCCGGGCATGGAACACTGGACAACGGTCAAGAATATCCTGAAGTACCTGAAAAGGACTAAGGATATGTTTCTCATTTATGGAGGTGACGAAGAGCTCGTCATAAAGGGTTACATCGATGCTAGCTTCAACACAGATCTGGATGACTCCAAGTCACAAACCGGATACATGTATATTTTGAATGGTGGGGCAGGAAGCTGGTGCAGCAGCAAGCAGAGTGTCGTGGCGGGATCTACATGTGAAGCGGAGTACATGGCAGCCTCGGAGGCAGCGCATGAAGCAATCTGGATGAAGGAGTTCATCACCGACCTAGGAGTTATTCCCAATGCGTCGGGGCCGATCACTCTCTTCTGTGACAACACTGGAGCTATTGCCCTTGCAAGGGAGCCTAGGTTTCACAAGAAGACCATGCACATCAAGCGTCGCTTCAACTCCATTCGTGAAAATGTTCAAGATGGAGACATAGATATTTGCAAAGTGCATACGGATCTGAATGTCGCAGATCCGTTAACTAAACCTCTTCCGCGAGCAAAACATGATCAACACCAGAACTCTATGGGTGTTCGATTCATCATAGTGTAACTAGATTATTGACTCTAGTGCAAGTGGGAGACTGTTGGAAATATGCCCTAGAGGCAATAATAAAATGATTATTATTATATTTCCTTGTTCATGATAACTGTCTATTGTTCATGCTATAATTGTATTAACCGGAAACAGTGATACATGTGTGAATGCATAGACCACAACATGTCCCTAGTGAGCCTCTAGTTGACTAGCTCGTTGATCAACAGATAGTCATGGTTTCCTGACTATGGACATTAGATGTCATTGATAATGGGATCACATCATTAGGAGAATGATGTGATGGACAAGACCCAATCCTAAGCATAGCACAAGATCGTGTAGTTCGTTTGCTAAAGCTTTTCTAATGTCAAGTATCAGTTTCTTAAACCATGAGATTGTGTAACTCCCGGATACCGTAGGAGTGCTTTGGGTATACCAAGCGTCAAAACATGACTGGGTGACTATAAAGGTACACTACAGGTATCTCCGAAAGTCTCTGTTGGGTTGAAACGAATCGAGACTAGGATTTGTCACTCCGTGTGACGGAGAGGTATCTCTGGGCCCACTCGGTAATGCATCATCATAATGAGCTCAATGTGACCAAGTGGTTGGTCACGGGATCATGCATTACATAACGAGTAAAGTGACTTGCCGGTAATGAGATTGAACAAGGTATTGGGATACCGACGATCGAATCTCGGGCAAGTAACGTACCGATTGACAAAGGGAATTGAATACGGGATTACTTGAATCCTCGATATCATGGTTCATCCGATGAGATCATCGAGGAGCATGTGGGAGCCAACATGGGTATCCAGATCCAGCTGTTGGTTATTGACCGGAGAGTCGTCTCGGTCATGTCTACGTGTCTCCCGAACCCGTAGGGTCTACACACTTAAGGTTCGGTGACGCTATGGTTGTAGAGATATTAGTATGCGGTAACCCGAAAGTTGTTTTGAGCCCCAGATGAGATCCCGAATGTCACGAGGAGTTCCGGAATGGTCCGGAGGTGAAGATTTGTATATATGAAGTCCAATTTCGGCCACCGAGAAAGTTTCGGGGGTCACCGGAAGGGTCCCGGGGGTCCATCGGGTGGGGCCACCTATCCCGGAGGGCCCCATGGGCTGAAGTGGGGAGGGAACGAGCCCCTGGTGGGCTGGTGCACCCCCCTTGGGCCTCTCCCTGCGCCTAGGGTTGGAAACCCTAGGGGTGGGGGCGCCCCACCTGACTTGGGGGGCAAGTCCCCCCCTTGCCCCCCCCTTGAGATTGGATCTCTAGGGGGCCGGTGCCCCCCAGGGCCTTTATATAAAGAGGAGGGAGGGAGGGCTGCGCACCCTAGTCCCTGGGGCCTCCCTCTTCCCCGGCAACACCTCTCCCTCTCGCTGAGGTTGGCGAAGCCCTGTCGAGTTTCCTCGCTACTTCTACCACCACGCCGTCGTGCTGCTGGATCTCCATCAACCTCTCCTTCCCCCTTGCTGGATCAAGAAGGAGGAGACGTCTTCCCCAACCATACATGTGTTGAACGAGGAGGTGCCGTCCGTTCGGCGCTAGGATCACCGGTGATTTGGATCACGACGAGTACGACTCCATCAACCCCGTTCTCTTGAACGCTTCCGCTCGCGATCTACAAGGGATCTAGATGCACTCCTCTCTCTCATTGCTAGATGACTCCATAGATTGATCTTGGTGATGCGTAGAAAAAAATTTATTTTCTGCAACGATCTCCAACAGGTATATATGGGAGGAAGAAGTACGTCGGTGGACGCCCGAGGGGCCCATGAGACAGGGGGCGCGCCCAGCAGGGGGGGGCGCGCCCTCCACCCTCGTGGCCGCCTCAGCAGCTTCTTGACTTGCACTCCAAGCCCTCTGGATTGCCTTTGTTCCAAAAAGATCTCTCCCGAAGGTTTCATTCCGTTTGGACTCTGTTTGATATTCGTTTTCTTCGAAATACTGAAATAGGCAAAAAAACAGCAATACGGGTTGGGCCTCCGGTTAGTAGGTTAGTCCCAAAAATGATATAAAAGTGTAAAGTAAAGCCCATAAACATCCAAAACAGGTAATATAATAACATGGAATAATCAAAAATTATAGATACGTTGGAGACATATCAAGCATCCCCAAGCTTAATTCCTGCTCGTCCTCAAGTAGGTAAATGATAAAAATAGAATTTTTGATGTGGAATGCTACCTAGCATAATTCTCAATATAATTTTCTTTATTGTGGCATGATTGTTCAGATCCAAATGATTCAAGATAAAAGCTTATAAAACATAAAAGTAATAATACTCAAAGCATACTAACAAATAATCATGTCCTATCAAAATAGCATAGCCAAAGAAATCTTATCCCTACAAAATCATATAGTTAGGCCATGCTTCATTTTCATTACAAAAAATATTCCCATCATGCACAACCCCGATGAGGAGCCAAGCAATTGGTTCATGCTTTTTAAAGCGATTTAGCTTTTTTCAACTCTTACACAATACAAAAGCGTAAGCCATGGACATAGCACTATGGTGGTATATGGTGGTGGTTGTGAGGACAAAAAGGGAGAAGATAGTCTCACATCAACTAGGCATATCAAAGGGCTATGGAGATGCCCATTAATAGATATCAATGTGAGTGAGTAGGGATTGCCATGCAACAGATGCACTAGAGCTATAAACATATGAAAGCTCAACAAAAGAAACTAAGTGGGTGTGTGTCGGGGGGATGAACCCCGGGCAGGCAACGGAACCCAGATCCTTTAAGAAAATAGCAGGGCCCGCATCGCCCCTCAAACCGGCACGCGCCTGGCTGGGTCGCTCGACCCGGCAAGGCCCGCAATCCGGCCAAGCTCTCCGAACCGGCAAGGTACGTCGACCCGGCCTCAGCGACTGGCGTGAGACAACCCAACCCGGCGCAACCAAGGCTTCCCCAACAAGCCGACCCCACCCGTGGCGTGCACCGCAATCCAGCCACGGGTCAGCTCCCATCCCATCCAGGCTATACAATAGGACGAGACTTCAATCACCGATGACCAAGACAACAGTGCCTCCACCCATGCCTATGGTCAACCGGAGCGTGGCAACAGTGCCACTCACCTACCCGCTGACTAGGGCTGGCGTGGCAACAGTGCCCCGCCCTCGCCGCTGACAGCAGCAAGCGGTGACCTGACGGGGCATCACTGTACATGACTCGACTCGGCCTCACCCTGACGGTCGACAAGACGGCGCATAGTCCCCCTAGGCATGCGGGGCCCGCACCTAGGGGAACCTGGCGAACCACAAGCCCCGGCGGGACCCAGCCCGGGTTCCCGGACGCTCACAACTCGGACCCACCGACTCGTAGTATTACCATTGTATCCCTAGGGGGGTTGGTCTATAAACCCCCCAGGAGCCCACGCACACAGGGGCATGTGGTATTTGATGTATGTAGAGAACAAGAACAAATAAGAAACTAGCCACCAAACCAGCCACCCCAGAGAGAAGGGGCAGCCCAAGCCTTGGCCAGCTCCCTTCCTCTTCCATACAGCTCCAGGAGCAACACTATACTATCGAACATCAAACTACACTCGGCAGGACTAAGGGTATTATCTCTCCAGAGAGCCCAAACCTGGGTATGTCCAGCGTCCCGCGCCTGCTCATGCCAACCCCGCCTCTGGAGCCCACCAGGGCCCTCGAGCCTCCTCCTCTCTTTAGCCACACCTTGGCATCTATCGTGCGCCCACCACGACAATTGGCGCCCACCGTGGGGCAGCTCGAGGAGCTGGCGGGGAGCATGCTTCAGACGGGGCCCCTCTCCTACTCCGATGAGTCCGTCACGCTGGCGGACGATGTCATCGGAGCGCTCGCCGCCTCCTTCGCCGCACTACGCATCTCCGACGCGTTCACGGCCGACAAGTACCCCAACAAGGTTCTCAGCTACTCCGACTCTCCCCTCTCCCTCGGCGGTGGCGTTGCCATCAGAGCAATGGACGTCCATGTGGAGGTTTTCGTCACCGGCGATGGCGCCTCCTCCTCGTCAAGCAAGACGGGGAAGGCCGCAGAAGCCAGGGCCGCAGCAGAACGGACCGAGCCGTCCGATCCGTTGCGCACCGTGATGCAGAGCCTCCGCATCCCCATCGGCACCGACGTTGACGCCGCCAACATCGCCGAGGCCCGATCTCAGCTTGAGGAAAGGCGCCAGCAGATGCTGGACCTGTCCGAGACGCTCGCCGCCACCAAGCGTCGCCTGGAGGCCGCTCAGCTGGAGCACGATGCCGCCCACAGATTCGCGCCCACCGCGGCCGAGCCAAGCCTGGTCGCCGATGTGCGTGCCCGGGGAGGAGCGATCGGCCGGGCCCTCGGCGCTGTCCGGACCGTCTACGAGACCCCAATGAAGAACATGTGCGCTGCCCAGGCAGCCGCAGTCGGCCTAGACCGGCTCACAGGTGAAGAGCTGCAGGAGCGCATCGGGCGGATGCGTGAGCTCCTCAACGCAGCCAACACCCAGCAGGATCGCCTCAACTAGCTCGCCAAGCTGGCGGGATCCGGCTCCGCCCGCCTTGGTGGACCCGACGAACTTCTGCACACGGCTTCCTCGCCGCCCGGTGAGGCGCACTCCGGCCAAGCCCGGACTCGGTGCAACCCGGCCACCGCGGCTGTCGACGTCCTGGGCAACGAGCCCGTCCCAGAGATCCAGCACGGACCTGACCAGCATGGCCGGCGTCCGGCTCCAACCGACCCGGCCCCCCGTGGCCTGGCCGCCAGTCGACTCGGCTCGCGCGCCATCAATGATGCCGACACTCGCCACCGCCTCGATCAGCTCACTCGCTCCCTGGATGTGGAAGAGAGGGACGCTATTGGGCCGGCGTGCTTCGGCCCACGCATCCAGGACGAGCCCTTCCCAAGGATTCATGCTCCCCCGCGACACCCCCAAGTACAACGGGACTGTGGAGCCAGAAGATTGGCTCACAGACTACACCACGGCAATTGGCATCACCGGTGCCAATCGCCGTCTCGCCGTGTGCCACGCACCGCTCATGCTCCAGGGGTCTTCTCACATGTGCTTGAATAGTCTGCCGATGGGCAGCATCAACACGTGGGTCGATTTCGAGGAGGCCTTCGTCCGCAACTTCACGGGGACCTACAAGCGACCCGGCCGCCCTAGCCAGCTCGCCATGTGCGTGCAAGGGCCAACGGAGACCGGCCGTGAGTACCTCGCACGCTGGACCGAGCTCCGAAACAGCTGCGAGGGCGTCCATGAAGTCCAGGCGATCCAGTATTTCGTCAGTGGGTGCTGAGACGGCACCCTCCTCAAGCACAAGCTCTTGCACTCCGAGCCGGTCACCATGGCTGCGCTCATGGTAACGGCGGACAAATACGGCAACACCGACACTGCCATGAAGATCCAGGTGGCACGGGACGAAGCCGGCAAGGCGAAGCCGGTGCCCCCTCTGAAGCTGGCCGGTGAAAGCAGCCGGAAGCAACATCACTAGAGCAACAAGCGCAAGGCCGACCAGCCGGCGCAGCGTCACGACAACCAGCTCGTCGCGACCATCGAGCCCGCGGCAGATCCGGCGTCGAAGCGCCGGTAGACCGGCAAGATGGTGTGGCAGCCCGCCATGAGTTTCAAAGAGATGCTCGACGCTCCCTGCAAGCACCACAGCGGCGCAAAACCCTCCACGCACACGCTTCGGCAGTGCGCCATCACCAAGCGCATCGTGAGGGGCGATGTCCCGCCTCCTCCGACTCTAGCTCCAGGCGCGGGGCAGCCGCCTCCACCTCCACCGCCGCCTCCCGTTGGCGGCCCGATGCGCAACGATGCCTACCCGGACCAAAACACGGCCTACGTCATTTTCACCAGCCTCGGCGACGACAAGCGTATCGAGCGCCTCCTTCGGCAGGAGGTGAACACCGTCGTCCCAGCCAAGCCGAAGTTCATGCACTGGTCGGATCGCCCAATCACCTGGACCCAGGAGGATCACCCGGCGCTGATGCCGAATCCGGGTGGTTACGCCCTCGTCCTCAACCCCACCATCATCGCGCGGTGCACGTGCAAGTTCTCCCGAGTCCTCATCAACGGCGGCAGCAGCATCAACATCCTCTACCGCGACACGATGACCAAGCTCAGCCTCAACGCCGAGGACGTGGAGCTGACCCGAACGATCTTCCACGGCATCGTGCCCGACCTCTCCTGCTCTCCCATTGGTCGGGTCTGGCTCGATGTCCTATTCAGTGACAGCGGCCACTTCCGGCGGGAACCAATCTGGTTCAAGGTGGTGGACCTGTCCAGCGCGTACCATGCGCTGCTGGGCCGGCCCACGCTCGCCAAGTCCATGGCGGTTCCCCACTATGTGTATCTGAAGATGAAGATGCCGGGTCCCAAGGGCCTCATCACCATTACCGGCGACTACCGCAAGTCCCTGGAGTGCACCCGAGACGGTGCCAAGTTGGCCGGGTCATTGGTCATAGACGAGGAGCGGCGCCAGCTCGACCGGATCGTCGCCATGGCAGGCGAAGCCTCGGCCGCATCGATCCCGGTCAAAGACCCTGCCGACAAAGCCTCCTTCAAGCCCTCCAAGGAGACCAAGAAAGTGAAGCTCAACCCGAAAGACCCCAGCTGCAGCAAGTACGTTGTCGTAGGCGCCCGCCTCGACAAGAAATAGGAAGGCGAGCTCGTCGACTTCCTCCGTGAGAATCAGGATATCTTCGCATGGACCCCCAAGGACATGCCGGGCATCCTGAGGAAGTACGCTGAGCACAAACTTCACGCCCACAAGGACGCCAAGCCTGTCCGTCAACCCCTCTGGCGATTTTCCGAAGAGAAGAGAAGAACCATTGGTGAAGAGGTCGCCAAGCTTTTGGCAGCTGGCTTCATAATGGAAGTATTTCACCCCGAGTGGCTGGCCAATCCAGTCCTCATCCTGAAGAAGAACAAGACCTGGCGCATGTGTATCAACTACACCAGCCTCAACAAGGCCCGCCCCAAGGATCCGTTCGCCCTCTCGCGGATCGACCAAGTCATCGACTCAACCGCCGGGTGCGAGCTCCTGTCCTTCCTGGACGCTTACTCCGGCTACCACCAGATCAACTGGACCCGACCGATGCCCTGAAGACGTCCTTCATAACGCCCTTTGGGGCGTATTGCTATATCACCATGTCGTTCGGCTTGAAGAACACCGGCGCCACCTTCCAACGCTGCATGCATAAATGCCTACTGCCGAAACTCGGCCGCAATATCCACGTGTACATGGATGATATCATGGTGAAGACCAAGCAACACCTCACTCTCCTCGACGATTTGAAGGAAACATTCGCCAACCTCCGCGAATATAAGGTCAAGCTTAACCTAGGAAAGTGCGTCTTCGGCGTCCCGACCGGAAAGCTACTCGGCTTCCTCGTCTCGGAACGCGGCATTGAGGCGAACCCAGAGAAGATCAAGGCCATCGAGCGCATGCGCAAGCCGGCTCGGCTGCGCGATGTCCAGAAGTTCACCGGATGCTTGGCCTCGGTCAGCCGGTTTCTAAGCTGGCTGGGCGAGAGGGCGCTACCCATGTACCGGCTGATGAAGAAGACGAGCCCGTTCGATTGGAACGACAAGGCAGATGAGGCCTTCCAAGACCTCAAGCGCATGCTCTCCACTGCACCAGTCCTGGCCGCGCCGATAGACAAGGAGCCGCTATTTCTCTACATAGCCGCGACCTCGTGGGCGGTCAGCACGGTGCTGGTGGTCGAGTGACCAGAGAAGGGCAAGATCCAAGCCATCTAGCGTCCGGTCTACTACCTGAGCGAGGTGCTCTCCATCTCCAAGCAGAACTACCTGCACTACCAGAAGATGTGTTACGGCGTGTACCTCACCGCCAAGAAACTGAAGCAGTACTTCCAAGAGCACGTCGTCACCGTCGTCAGCATGGCGCCTATCGGAGAAATCATTGGGTGCCGGGACGCCTCTGGCCGGGTCGCCAAGTGGGTGATCCAGCTAGCCGGCCACACCATCCTCTACGAGCCCCGCACCATGATCAAGTCTCAAGTCCTAGCCGACTTCCTCGTCGACTGTACCGAGACCCAGTACTTGCCGCCACCTCCCGACTCGACGCACTGGTGCATGCATTTCGACGGATGCAAGATGCGGCTCGGCCTGGGGGCCGACATCATATTGTCGTCCCCGAAGGGCGACCGGCTCCGCTACGCGCTCCAGATCCACTTCGCCGCCTCCAACAATGTCGCCGAGTATGAATCGCTTGTGCACGGCCTCTGGCTTGCTAAGGAACTCGGCATCCGGCGCATCCTGTGCTACGGCGACTCAGACCTAGTAGTGCAGCAGTGCTTCGGTGAATGGGACGCCCACGACTC
Source organism: Triticum aestivum (assembly GCF_018294505.1). Taxonomy (NCBI): domain Eukaryota; kingdom Viridiplantae; phylum Streptophyta; class Magnoliopsida; order Poales; family Poaceae; genus Triticum; species Triticum aestivum. The sequence goes on along the minus strand of NC_057813.1, from coordinate 99,380,184 downwards.
TAACATGGCAAGCTACCACTTCCTCGTCCAGAAGCTGTCCGGATCCTTTGAGGGCTGCGAGTTCCTCCACGTCCCGCGCGCGGAGAACGAAGCAGCCGACACGCTCACCAAGATTGCCTCGTCCCGTCAAGCCATCCCGTCCGGCGTCTCCCTCGAGCACTTGCACAAGCCGTCTGTCAAGCCATCACCGGACTCTAAGTCCATCCACGTTCCAGACAACCTGGCCGCGCCTCAACCCGGCCCGGGGGCTGCTGAACCCGGCCCGGGGACTGCTGAACCCGGCCCGGGGGCTGCTCAGCTCGACCCAGCCACCATCGCCCCAGACCCGGCCGTCGTCATCCCCGACCCGGGGGCTGCTCAACCCGGCCCGGGGGCTGGCGACTCGGAACCCACCCTGGTGGCCGTCTTCGCCGTGGTTACGGCTCCATCTTGGGCCCTCCCAATATCAGAATTCTTGGAGAACGGGGTCCTCCCCATGGATGAGACCGAAGCTCGGCAAGTGCAGCACTGGGCGTCCGCCTACAACATCATCAACAACGAGCTCGTCAAGCGCAGCTCCATCGGCGTGTTCCAGTGCTGCGTCGAGCAGGAACAGGGCATCGACATCCTCCTCAACATTCACCAGGGCGAGTGCGGGAACCATGCCGCATCGCAATCCCTGTTGGCCAAGGCGTTCCGCCATAGTTTCTACTGGCCCACGGCCCTCAAAGATGTCGAGTCGCTCTTCCTCAAATGTGAGGGATGCCAGCGCTTCAGCGAACGCAGCCACCAGCCGATGTCAGCATTCCGCACCATACCGATTGCCTGGCCCTTTGCGGTCTGGGGACTCGACATGGCAGGACCCTTCAAAACCGCTCGAGGCAGCTGATAACCCACAAGTGTAGGGGATCGCAACAGCTTTCGAGGGTGAAGTACAACCCAAATTTATTGATTCGACACAAGGGGAGCCAAAGAATATTCTTGAGTATTAGCAGTTGAGTTGTCAATTCAACCACACCTGGATAACTTACTATCTGAAACAAGGTATTTAGTAGCAAAGGAGTATGATAGTAATGGTAACAGTAGCAAAAGTAAATATAAATGCTTTTGGGTTTTTGTAGTAGTTTGTAACAGTAGCAACGGAAAAGTAAATAAGCGAAGAACAATATATGAAAAGCTCGTAGGCAATGGATCGGTGATGGATAATTATGCCGGATGCGATTCCCCATGTAATAGCTATAACATAGGGTGACACAGAACTAGCTCCAATTCATCGATGTAATGTAGGCATGTATTCCATAAATAGTCATACGTGCTTATGGAAAAGAACTTGCATGACATCTTTTGTCCTACCCTCCCGTGGCAGCGGGGTCCTAGCGGAAACTAAGGGATATTAAGGCCTCCTTTTAATAGAGAACCGGAACAAAACATTAGCACAAAGTGAATACATGAACTCCTCAAACTACGGTCATCACCGAGAAGTATCCCGATTATTGTCACTTCGGGGTTGTCGGATCATAATACATATTAGGTGACTATAGACTTGCAAGATAGGATCACGAACACACACATATTCATGAAAACATAAAAGCTTCAGATCTGAAATTATGGAACTCGGGCCCTGGTGACAAGCATTAAGCATATCAAATTCATAGCAACATCAATCTCAGAACATAGTGGATACTAGGGATCAGACCCTAACAAAACTAACTTGATTACATGGTTAATCTCATCCAACCCATCACCGTCTAGCAAGCCTACGATGGAATTACTCACGCACGGCGGTGAGCATCATGAAATTGGTGATGGAGGATGGTTGATAATGACGACGGTGACGAATCCCCCTCTCCGGAGCCCCGAACGGACTCCAGATCAGCCCTCCCGAGAGAGATTGGTCTTGGCAGCGGCTCCATGTCGTAAAACGCGATGAAACTTTCTCTCTAATTTTTTTTCTCACCGAGACGGAATATATGGAGTTGGAGTTGAGGTCGGTGGAGGTCCAGGGGGCCCATGAGAAGGGGGCGCGCCCTAGGGGGGGGGGAGCGCCCCCCTGTCTCGTGGACAGGCCCTGGGCCCCCTGATGAATTTCTTTTGCCCAGAAATTCTTATTAATTCCAAAAAGTGCCTCCGTGGATTTTCAAGACATTCCGAGAACTTTTCTTTTCTACACATAAAACAACATCATGGCAGTTCTGCTGAAAACAGCGTCAGTCCGGGTTAGTTTCATTCAAATCATGCAAATTAGAGTCCAAAACAAGGGAAAAAGTGTTTGGAAAAGTAGATACGTTGGAGACGTATCAACTCCCCCAAGCTTAAACCTTTGCTTGTCCTCAAGCAATTCAGTTGATAAACTGAAAGTGATAAAGAAAAACTTTTACAAACTCTGTTTGCTCTTGTTGTTGTAAACATGAAAAGCCAGCATTCAAGTTTCAGCAAATATTATGAAGTAACCATACTCACAATAACACTTATCTCTCACAATTACTCATATCAATAGCATAATCAGCTAGCGAGCCATAATAATAAAACTCGGATGACAACACTTTCTCAAAATAATTATAACATGATATAACAAAATGGTATCTCGCTAGCCCTTTCTGAGACCACAAAACATAAATGCAGAGCACCTTTAAAGATCAAGGACTGACTAAACATTGTAATTCATGGTAAAAGAGATCTAGTCAAGTCGTACCCAATATAAACCAACAATAATGAATGCAAATGACAGTGTGCTCTCCAGCAGGTGCTTTTAATAAGAAGGGTGATGACTCAACATAAAAGTAAATAGATAGGCCCTTCACAAAGGGAAGCAGGGATTTGTAGAGGTGCCAGAGCTCGATTTTAAAACAGAGATTGAATAACATTTTGAGTGGCATACTTTCACTGTCAATGCAACAACTATGAGATGGTTGTATCTTCCATACTACATGCATTATAGGCAGTTCCCAAACAAAATGGTAAAGGTTTATACTCCCCCAACCACCAACAAGCATCAATCCATGGCTTGCTCGAAACGACGAGTGCCTCCAACTAACAACAGCCCTGGGGGAGTTTTGTTTAATTATTTTGATTTGCTTTGATCTTTTTGGATCATGGGACTGGGCATCCCGGTTACCGGCCCTTTCTCGTGAATGAGGAGCGGAGTCCACTCCTTGTGAGAATAACCCACCTAGCATGGAAGATATAGGCAACCCTAGTTGTAACATGAGCTGCTCGAGCATACAAAACAGAAGTTCATTTGAAGGTTTAGAGTTTGGCACATACAAATTTACTTGGAATGGCAGGTAGATACCGCATATAGGAAGGTATAATGGACTCATATGGAACAACTTTGGGGTTTAAGGAGTTTGGATGCACAAGCAGTATTCCTGCTTAGTACAGGTGAAGGCTAGCAAAAGACTGGGAAGCGACCAACTGAGAGAGCGACAACAGTCATAAACATGCATTAAAATTAATTCACACCGAATACAAGCATGAGTAGGATATAATCCACCATGAACATAAATATCGTGAAGGCTATGTTGATTTGTTTCAACTACATGCGTGAACATGTGCCAAGTCGAGTCACTCAATTCATTCAAAGGAGGATACCATCCCATCATACCACGTCATAATCATTCTAATAGCAGGTTGGCACGCAAGGTAAACCATTATAACTCATAGCTAATCAAGCATGGCACAAGTAACTATAATCTCTAAATGTCATTGCAAATATGTTTACTTCATAATAGCTGACTCAGAAATGATGAACTCATCATATTTACAAAAACAAGAGAGGTCGAGTTCATACCAGCTTTTCTCATCCCAATAAGTCCATCATATATCGTCATTATTGCCTTTCACTTGCACGACCGAACGATGTGTATAATAATAAGAGTGCACATGCATTGGACTAAGCTGGAATCTGCAAGCATTCAACTCAAAAGAGAAGACAAGTAATATGGGCTCTAAATTAAATAAACAATCATGCATATGAGAGCCACTAAGCATTTTCAATATGGTCTTCTCGACCCCCAAAGGAAAGAAAAGAAAATAAAACTATTTACACGGGAAAGCTCCCAACAAGTAAGAAGAACTAGGAATCTTTTTGGGTTTTCATTTTAATTCTACTACAAGCATGGAAATTAAACTAACTAATTTTTTTGTTTTTTCTTAAGGTTTATCAAACACACAAGAATAAAACTAGAAAAAGGAATTTAAACTAGCATGGATAATACAATGAAAGAGTATGAGCACCGACGACTAGTGTGTGAACATGAATGTAAAGTCGGCGAGAAATACGTACTCCCCCAAGCTTAGGCTTTTGGCCTAAGTTGGTCTAGTACCAAGGATCACCTGGCTGATATCCATAAGTGAAACCGGGGTTGTACTGAGATGCAGCGGCAACCGCCTCCTGAGCTGCAGCGTGTTGGCGAGCTACCTCCACTCCCCTCTCGTATTCAGCTGCTTCCTCCCTGGTGACAACATATCTTCCTTTTGCCTGATAATCAAAAAGGTAGGGAGCAGGAAGAGTAACAGGGACGACATTGCGTCTGTCATAGATTAGTCGATAATGGAGGAATTGTTCATTCCTCTCAAGAAAAATGATGACTAAACATAGCTTCTTTATCCAAATAAATAGGAGGTATTAGCATATCTCCCTCTCGTGGGGCTATGCGAAGATAATTAGCTACATGGGTTGCATAAATCCCCCCAAATAAATCTCCCTTTCTACTATTATTCTGCAACCTACGTGCAACTATTGCCCCCAAGTTATAACCTTTATAACCGAACACGACACTCTTGAGGACACACACATCAGGGACACACATGTGACAAGCATCATCCTTGCCGTTAATGCATCTACCAATGAAGAGAGCAAAATAATGTATAGCAGGAAAATGAATGCTCCCTATGGTAGCTTGTGCTATGTCCCTAGATTCTCCCACAGTAATACTAGCAAGACAATCTCTAAATTCAGATTTGTGAGGATCATTAATATTACCCCACTGCGGGAGTTTGCAAGCAGTTGTGAAATCCTCTAAATCCATTGTATAAGATGTATCATAAATATTGAATATGACACTAGGAGAATTATGCACACAGTTATATTTAAACCTCCGCACAAAGGGATCAGTCAATTGATAGTACTGAGGACACTTATCTTGTAAGAAGTCCTCCAGCTCAGCATTACGCACATACGCGTCAAATTCCTCCTTGAAGCCTGCTCGGACCATAAAATCATCGGATGGCCACTCACAAGCTCGTACATTCGCGTCCCTCGGCAATGCAACATCTTGCTCACGTAAGGCAATCCTGGGCCCTTTCTTTACAGAGGAACCACCTTGGTACATTCTTCTAAGCATATTTCTTTTTCTGAAATAAATTTGAAATTTTTAGTAACTTCAAGATAAAAGTGCATAAAACTAAACAAGATTGATAGCAACTGCTCCTACAAGTGCCTAGAGCATATATCATGCATTGGAATTGCTTGGTGTGCCCTATAGGGGGGGCGCCCTCCACTCTCGTGGCCTGGTTCTTGCCCCTCCTACAGTGATTTCAGTGCCTAAAATCCTCAAATATTCCATAAAAAATCATACTAAATTTGCAGGGCATTTGGAGCACTTTTATTTTTAGACTATTTTTTAATGCACGGATAATTCAGAAAACAGACAGATAATACTATTTTTGCTTTATTTAATCTAAATAACAGAAAGTAAAAAGAGGGTACAGAAGGTTGTGCCTTCTAGTTTCATCCATCTCATGATCATCAAAATGAATCCACTAACAAGGTTGATCAAGTCTTGTTAACAAACTCATTCCGAATAACACGGAACATGAGCAATTTTGAATAACACTAAGTTACCTCAACGGGGATATGAAAATCCCCAACAATAAGAATATCATACTTTTTCTTGACAGTAGGGAGAGGAAATTCAAAACATCCAAAAATAATAGTTGGAACTTTTTCAATAGAATTGATGCTATGAACTTGAGATTGTTTCCTCGGAAAGTGTACCGTATGCTCATTACCATTAACATGAAAAGTGACATTGCCTCTGTTGAATCAATAACAGCCCCTACAGTGTTCAAAAAAGGTCTAACAAGGATAATAGACATACTATCGTCCTCGGGAATATCAAGAATAACAAAGTCCGTTAAGATAGTGACATTTGCAACTACAACAGGCACATCCTCACAAATACTGACAGGTATAGCAGTTGATTTATCAGCCATTTGCAAAGATATTTCAGTAGGTGTCAACTTATTCAATTCAAGTCTATGATATAAAGAGAGGGGCATAACACTAACACCGGCTCCAAGATCACATAAAGCAGTTCTAACATAATTTCTTTTAATGGAGCATGGTATAGTTGGTACACCCGGATCCCCAAGTTTCTTTGGTATTCCACCCTTAAAAGTGTAATTAGCAAGCATGGTGGAAATTTAAGCTTCCGGTATCTTTCTTTTGTTTGTGATGATATCCTTCATATACTTAGCATAAGGATTTACTTTGAGCATATCAGTTAAGCGCATACGTAATAAAATAGGTCTAATCATTTCAGCAAAGCGCTCAAAATCCTCATCATCCTTTGACTTGGATGGTTTAGGAGGAAAGGGCATGGGTTTCTGAACCCATGGTTCTCTTTCTTTATCGTGCTTCCTAGCAAAAAAATCTCTCTTATCATAACGTTGATTCTTTGATTGTGGGTTATCAAGATCAACAACAGGTTCAACCTCTACTTCATTGTTTTTGCTAGGTTGAGCATCATCATGAACATTATCATTAACATTATCACTAGGTTCATGTTCATCACCTGATTGTGTTTCAACATCAGAAATAGAAATATTATTGAGATACTCAGGTGTGTCTACAGTAGGTTCACTAGAAGCATGCAAAGTCCTATCATCTTTCTTTTTCTTCTTTTTAGAAGAACTAGGTGCCTCTAAATTATTTCTCTGAGAATCTTGCTCGATTATCTTAGGGTGGCCTTCAGGATACAAAGGTTCCTGAGTCATTCTACCAGTTCTAGTAGCCACTCTAACAGCAAAGTCATTTTTATTATTTAATTCATCAAGCAAATCATTTTGAGCTTTAAGTACTTGCTCATCTTGAGTAGCAACCATAGAAGCATATTTGCTAATGAGTTGAAGTTCACCTTTAACTCTAGCCATATTATCGCTTATGCGTCCTATCTCGAAAGCATTATTCTTTAACTCTCTACCAACATAAGCATTAAAACTTTCTTGTCTAGCCATAAAGTCATCAAATTCATTTAAGCATGGGCTATGGAATTTAGTAGAGGGTATTTCAACTTTATCGTATCTATAGAGAGAATTTACATTTACTACATGTGTCGGGTTATCAAGACAATATGTTTCTTCAACAGGTGGTATATTAAGACCAGGTATTTCTTCAATAGGTGGTAAATTATTAACATCTTTAGCTTTAATACCTTTTTCTTTCATTGATTTCTTTGCCTCTTGCATATCTTCAGGACTGAGAAATAAAACACCTCTCTTCTTCGGAGTGGGTTTAGGAATAGGCTCAGGATTTGGCTCAATTGGTTCAGGAATTGCTTCAGGAATTGGCTCAGGTAGAGTCCAATTATTTTCATTAGTTAACATATTATTCAATAATATTTCAGCTTCGTCGACTGTTCTTTCCCTAAAAACACAACCAACACAACTATCCAAGTAGTCCTTGGAAGCATCGGTTAGTCCATTATAAAAGATATCAAGCATTTCATTTTTCTTAAGAGGATGATCAGGCAAAGCATTAAGTAACTGGAGAAGCCTCCCCCAAGCTTGTGGGAGACTCTCTTCTTTGGTTTGCACAAAATTATATATTTCTCGCAAGGCAGCTTGTTTCTTATGAGCAGGGAAATATTTAGCTGAGAAGTAATAAATCATATCCTGGGGACTACGCACACAACCAGGAGCAAGAGAATTATACCAAGTCTTAGCATCACCCTTTAATGAGAACGGAAATATCTTAAGGATATAAAAATAGCGAGACTTCTCATCATTAGTAAACAGGGTAGCCATATCATTCAACTTGGTAAGATGTGCCACAACAGTTTCAGATTCAAGGCCATAAAAAGGATCAGATTCAACTAAAGTAATAATTTCAGGATCAACAGAGAATTCATAATCCTTATCAGTAACACAGATAGGTGAAGTAGCAAAAGCAGGGTCGGGTTTCATTCTAGCATTAAGAGACTGCTGCTTCCATCTAGCTAATAATTTCTTAAGATCATTTCTATCATTGCAAGCAAAGATTTCCCTAGCAGCTTCTTCATTCATAACATAACCCTTAGGAACAACAGGCAATACATAATCGTTGGGAGAACTTTCATCATCACTATCATCAATAATAACATCTTCAATATTTTCATTCCCCCTAACTCTAGCAAGTTGTTCATCAAGAAATTCACCTAATGGCAAAGTAGTATCACGCACAGAAGTAGTTTCATCATGCATAGCAGAAGTGGCATCATCAATAACATGTGACTGTCGGATTTCGGGTTCCGGCAGACCCTTGAGGTTCGAACACTGGGGTGCACGCGGAGATCACACCCCCAGCCTACTCATGTCTCACCGCCTCGCTAGGATCTAAAACTACACGAAGAACAACACAAAGGACACGAGATTTATACTGGTTGAGGCCACCATTGTGGTGTAATACCCTACTCCAGTTTGTGGTGTGTGGATTGCCTCTGGGGCTGATGAGGAACAGTAAAAGGGAAGAACAACCTCGCGAGGGTCTGTTCTTGGTTGAGGCGATGAACTGCTAGGGGAGTTCAGTCGCCTCTCTCTTTGTGTCTTGGATGCGGATCTGATCTGATCTCTCGATGCCTTCCCACTGTGGGTGGCTAGTCCTATTTATAGGCGAAGGCCCCGGGCCTCTGCCCAAATATTGAGCGGGAAGGGCGCCAACAATTGGCCATTTTGAAGGGGAACATCTAGTACACTTATCCTGACTAAAGTTGGTCCTCGCCTGCCAAAGACCCTGATGATGACGCTGGCTTAGGCTCCACGATGACCTCCGTTCTGTCGTCCTGCTGGTCTTGGTCTTGTTGCACCGAAATAGTTACATTTGCTTGATACCCTTGCCTGCGTTGCCCCCTTTGCACCAAAGGGGAAACAAGGACTCTACGCAGGCCGATGCCCGCCTGGCGCCCGCCTGGCCTTGGTCGTCATGGCTTGCGTCATGGGCACCTCGTGAGGTACCCCGCCTTGATCTCTCCGCCTTGTCGTGAGCCAGCCTGATGAGGCCGTGCCCGAGGAAGCCTCCTGTCGTCCTTCCCCACGAGGCTTGGCCCCTCGCGAGGGTCTTGAGCATGTGTTGATGAAGATGGGCCGTACTGGGCCACTCCTTGAGCCACACTGCAGGCCGCATGCAGGCAAGTCTGGGTACCCCCGTTCCCAGAACGCCGACAGTAGCCCCCAGGCCCCAGTCGCGCTTGGACTTGGCTTAGTAGAGATGCGAAGAGGCAAGTGCGAAGCGCCACAGGCCCCAATAGCCTGCGGCCTTGGGCGCCGCATGGCGGTTGATTGGACGTGGGCATCCTAGCTCCCCACGGCACCTCGGCAACTGCACAAACTGATAAGGGAGCGGTACCCGTCTAGGCTTACCTTCTTTGCCTTCTCCTTCACTGCCCAGATCCCCTTTCTTGCTCCTGTGCTTCTTGCTTCCGAAATCCCCAGATCTACTCCAACCCTGCATCCTAGCAAGGCATGGCGCCTCGCCAGTCCCCAGCCGGAGCATAGTACTTGCCTGCCTTGGATTCTCCGAACGTGTTGGAGAAGAATCTTGCTCGGACGCGCCAGATGATGGCAGCGCAAGGCAACGACGGGGCGGCCATGCTCAAGGTCGGCTCCGCCCTTCCTGAGGGCAGAGGAAGCACCTTCTACCCGCTCTTTGTGAGCACCATCGCCCCGGTCTGGTGCCCCCTTTTTTCGAGTTCTTCCTTTCTGTTCTCCACCATTATAATTTGCAAGCCCTGCATCTCCATCCCAACTCCGTTCTTCTCCTGGCAATTTTCGCCTACTACTGCGAGGCTCATGTCGGGGTGAGGCCTTCGGTGGCCTTGCTGCGCCATTACTTCTACCTCCGGGTCTCCCGCAGCCCCATCACTGCGTGCGCGAGCTTTGTCGCACACGGCAGCTCTAACGCCATCTCGAAGCCCGGGAAGAGAATTGAGGGCTTCAGGAGCAAGTGGGTCATGGTGGATGCTGGGCGAACCCATTCCCGGCTGATTCTACCCACGGGGCAGCCCATGTCCGTTGACGCTTGGCCCCGCGTGGAGCTCATTGATCCCCGCGCGAGGCCGGTGCTGGAGAAGATGGACGCGGACTTGTGGCCGGATAACATGGCGACGGCGAAACTGACTGGGGCGTCGCTCTTGAGGGAGTTCCTGGACCATTGGGTGGCTCCGCTCCGGGAACACTTGCTCCCGCTATGGAAGCTTGGGGGGGGGGGCGATGCCGCCCTTCGCTCGAGCCCCGAAGCCCTGGCCGACGAGGATCTGGCCGCGGTCCTCCAATTCTTGGTTGGGGGAAATGTGGCGAGGTTGGAGGATGCTCCCATGCCCTTGTTCCTTCGGGATGATTGGGAGCAGGTGGTGAACTCCATGTTCGCTTTCAACAAGGGCGAGCCTATGCCCGCGGAGGTTCCTGAGGACCCGGCGGCCCTGGCGACGGTGAATGTATCCTCCAGTGACTCCAGCGGAGAGGAGGAAGAAGAGGAGGAGGAGGACGAGGAGCCCGATTCGGAGGCGACTGACGGGGAGTCGAGAAAGCCCCTCCCTCGGTGTAGATCCCGCACCCTTCGCCTCATGCCGGATGACGACGAGGATGGCGACGAGCGGGGTGGCGAGTGCTCGCCCCTGATCCCGAAGAAGGACAGGACGGGGCTCGTTCCCTGCGGGTCCGCTCCGACTCCGAGGCGATCCGCAGACACGCCTCCTGCTCCCGAGCCTCTTGAAGTTGACCCCAGCATCCGGCTTTTGGGCTTCAAGTTCGGCCGGAGGTTGCTTGAGTCCGCGAGCGATGACGAGTAAGTGCTCGATTCTCATTTTGCTTCCTGCTTTGTTGTTGAGACCTGACGTCCATATTCCTTGGCTAGGCCGGTGCCTGCAGCGAAGAAGCTGAAGGGGGCTCCTGAGGCTTCGTCCGAGGCAGCACCCCCATCCGCGAGAAAAAGGGGGCGACAAGACGCCGGCCTCTCCTGCCCGGTCATCCTCGCGAGGCCTGGCGGGGCCAGCTGAAGCGAGCTCAGCCCCCATGGCCCAAGCGACTCCCGCGGTGTTTTTGCCTGACGCCACTGCCGCAGTCGACGGGGCGCAGAAGGTCCTTACTCATGGCGCTGTGATTACGCTGCCGTCTTCGCCTCCTACTCCGCCAACCGTTGTCTCTCCGGCTCCTCCTACTGTTTTGGATCGTGCTGCTGCTGAGCTAGACCTACTGCGGAAAGATCTTCTGGGAGCCGACCCTCGCTTGGTGGCCGTGTGCCTGGATTTGGTCTCTGGCTGGGTCCGCTCTGATGCTTCAGTCCGAGCGGTGCTGGCTCAGGCCACGACAGCCTGCAACGAGGATAAGCAGGCCGTCCTTGAGGTGAAGGCCGCTTGCAGCGCTGCCTTGGGTGAGTTGCGGATGTCCAGGGTTGCTACAAGGTGCTGGAGAGCGAACTGCAAGGACTGCACGACCAACTTGTCGAGGAGGCCTGTGTCCGCCAGGAGAAGGAGGAAGACATGAAGGCCTGCGAGGCTGCCGCCAAGGACCGGGATGCCGAGCTTGACGAATGCCAAGGCCGCTTGGGTGCGCTGGAGCAGGCGTTGGAGGCGAAGAAGATCGAGCTGGACGGCAAGGCGCAGGTCCTGGCCGAGGGCCGCGTGGCCTTCGCGAAGCTGGAGGTGAAGGCTCACACCCTGCTGAAGTCACTCTTTGACAGCGGCCTAGAAAGCCCACTGGCTGGCGCCAAGGAGGGCCCCGCCAAGCTGCTTCCCTTCCTGGTCCGCGCCCTCGAAGATGTCACCCTCGGCCTTAACCCCATGGCTGAGGCTGAGGCGCGTGTCCTTTCTTTTGCGGCGCTAACGCGCGTCTTCACCCACGTCTACCTCAGCGACCCTAGCATTGATCTCGATAGCCTGCTGGAGCCTGTGAGTGGCGAGCTTGCCGCCGTCGCTGCTGAGGCCGTGAAGGGTCGCGCGGAGGCTCTGCTGGGGAAGTTCCGGGCCTTCGGCACTAGGCCGAAGCGAGGCGCTGCTGGTCTTGAGGCTCCACGAGGCGAAGCTGCCCAGCGTAGCACCATCACCAGCGATGGCGCCGCCCAAAAGTGACCCCTTCGCGGCTCCCGTCCTGCTTTTAATCCCTGCAACATGCATTCTGCCTCGTGGAGGCTGTCGGTGTCAAAACCGGCGGATCTCGGGTAGGGGGTCCCGAACTGTGCGTCTAGGCGGATGGTAACAGGAGACAAGGGACACGATGTTTTTACCCAGGTTCGGCCCCTCTCGGTGGAGGTAAAACCCTACTCCTGCTTGATTAATATTGATGATATGGGTAGTACAAGAGTTGATCTACCACGAGATCGGAGAGGCTAAACCCTAGAAGCTAGCCTATGGTATGATTGTTGTTCATCCTACGGACTAAAACTCTCCGGTTTATATAGACACCGGAGAGGGCTAGGGTTACACAAAGTCGGTTACAATGGGAGGAGATCTTCATATCGTATCGCCAAGCTTGCCTTCCACGCCAAGGAAAGTCCCTATCCGGACACGGGACGAAGTCTTCAATCTTGTATCTTCATAGTCCGAGAGTCCGGCCAAAGGTCATAGTCCGGCCATCCGGACACCCCCTAATCCAAGAGTCCCTCAGTAGCCCCCGAACCAGGCTTCAATGACAACGAGTCCGACACGCAAATTGTCTTCGGCATTTCAAGGCGGGTTCTTCTCCAGCTCCATATGCTTGTAGAATAGTGTCCAGCTTCTGATAAATGCTTCGCTCCTTGGCTTCCACGTCCAATAAAGGCCATCTTCCACGTGTCAAACGAATGCGAAAAGCCAGGGTATTTTTACATTTCCCCCCCTAGCTGCTAAAATAAGCTGCCTATATAAAAAAGAGACGAGGATCTAGATCCGAACTACACCATCTCCCCTTCGCAAGCCTTCATCGGAGCGCTTCTGACCAGAAAATCCATTCCATCATGGATAACCGACGCGGCTCCTCTTCTTACGTTCCCAGCCCCAAGCCTGGGGATTGGGAGAGATGCTCCGTCCCACATAGCAAGCTAGTAGTGCTTCAAGCCGAGGGATTGCTTCCCCCAGCCTTTGTGGTTCCGGTTCGAGCCGGACTCGCCACCTACAAGGGCAGAAAGCAGGCGGAGAGTGTCCCCAATCCCTCCAAAGGAGAGCGGGTATGCTTCGTCCCTTACCTAATATGAGGACTTGGATTTCCAATACATCCGTTTCTCCGGGGGCTCCTGGAGTTCTACGGCCTCCAGCTGCACCACCTTACGCCTGCCTCCATTCTGCACATCGCGGGCTTCATGGCCCTTTGCGAGCTGTTCCTGGGCGTCGAGGCCCATTTTGCGCTGTAGAAGAGATTATTCTGCCTCGTACCCCGTTCTCATGAGGGATCAATATATCAAGTGGGCGGAGCCGAGCTATGGCGTATCGCCGGGACCGGATATCTATCCGGAACCCTGAAGAAGGCGTCCGAAGACTGGCCTTCGAAATGGTTTTATATAGAAGACGCGCCGCTACCGGATCCAGTTCGGATCGGCCTCCCAGAGTTTAGTAATGCTCCTCTGAAGAAACGCCTAAGTTGGCGTCCGCGGAGCCCTCAACGGGAGAATGACAGGGAGGTCCTGTACCTGATGGGCCGAATAAGATTATTGGCTCATTCCGGACTAACCATGATTGGGGTCATGGCCGCATGCATTATGCGGGGGGTGCAGTCGCTCCAATATAGGGGCCACCCCATGTGGGATTTCAACGAGGAGGATGATGCCACCCGTCATGGCCGTAAGGGGTCGGGATCGGTCGATGATCTGGTGAAGATCTTGTCGGGCCTGTACAAAGGGGAAAAGGAGGATTTTCTCTGTGTTAGTCCATTGAACGGATTTTCTATGAACGATCCTCGAAGCTGGGTAAGCGGACATCTCCTTTTGCTCATCCGATCCCCATTCCCACGGTTAAGTATCTCACTTTGTGATTTTGGCATAGGAACTGCGCCGGGCTGTAGAGGATATACACAGCCCACCTCCAGAACCCGAGGATCCGGAATGATCCCTCGATCCGGCCTCCGAAGAGGATCCGGATATAAAGGTGGAGTTGATCGACGGGGTGTTCCACCAATTTAGCATCGACAATGCTTTGGTCGCCATTACGGCCGATTACCCCGGAATATTTCCAGCTTCCCAGGTAACTGTGACTGAAGCCCTGATTCCATGACCCATCCATGCTTATTTCTGATCACCGCATACCGATGGTGTTCAGCAGGAGGTACCTTTGCGGGGGGAAGCCGAGCCCACGGCGGTTGGCCAACAAGGGGCAGCTTGGCCCAACAGGTGGAAAAGAAGTGCGGTGGGGATCGAGACGTCGCCGCAACTGTATGGCGCTCCATCATGTTTCAAGGAAAGATTCCTGGAAGGCGTGCTAACGCTCGTGATTTTTTCAGGGGAAAGAGCGCTCGCCGGACTGTGTCCGGAGAAGTTGCCGATCGAGCCTCCCCCAGCCAGGCTCCAACACCAGGTCCGGAAGGGGAGATGAACACAAGGCGCGTGTCGGATGCTCCTCCAACGGAGGATGCCGACAGATTGTCCGCCACCAAATCTGAGGTGGAGAGCACCATGAATCACAGGCTCCGCCGGACAATTCTTCGTGACGCATGTTTCTCCCAAGAGGCATTGAATGCCTTTAGTTCGGGAGATGCGCATCTCCTTGCCACTCAAGATGGTCTAGCCAGAGTCACGGAGCAGTATGTTAAAGACATACGGGTGAGGAATTTTGACAGTTATATATGCCAGTAGCCCCGAGACTTAAAATAGTTAGAATAACCGATTTAAGGATCATTTGGTATGCAGGATGTTACGGAAAGAATACCCACCTGTCCCAGGAGCTCCAAGAGTGCAAGGCCCAACTTGAGGCCGCACTAGCCGCTGCAGGGGGAGCCACAGAGACCCCCTCCGGTAATATATATTTCAAAGGATAAGTAGTTTGTGAAGTGCGGCATGTGTATAAGTCTGACAATAATATTGCAGATGGCGCCGGACTAGATCCGGACAGGCAACAACTACTACGCCAGCTAAAGGCCGGCGAGAAGGTGCTTACAAGGGTGCGGCAAGAGAAAAATAACCTCCAAGATGCCAACACGCAGGAGAATCAGCGACTTCGACGCGGATGCGAGGAACTAAAAGATGT
The DNA here is from genome assembly GCF_018294505.1 of Triticum aestivum. NCBI lineage: Eukaryota > Viridiplantae > Streptophyta > Magnoliopsida > Poales > Poaceae > Triticum > Triticum aestivum. Next base: position 99,364,801 of record NC_057813.1, on the reverse strand, counting down.
TCGTATTCAGCTGTCTGCTTCCGTAAAGGAGAATCAGCGACTTCGACGCGGCATTTTTAGTAAGTGCTTGAACGAATTCTTAAAAAAAAATCGGCGAGGAAGTCGATTGACAGAGCTATGTCTGTAGGTCTGCTGACAGGTCGACCTGCGGAGGAAATGCCCGGTTCAACGGGGGACCTTCTTCCCGAGCTTGTGCAACTGCACGAACGAGTTCGGCAGGCAATGCAGGGCGTCGTACAGGCTGTGTGGCCATCCCTCTCCGTGCCTGAAGGCCTTGGGGAGCTTGCAAAGAAGCTTGAGGGAGTGCGGCGGTGCTTCCGGTTGTGGAAGATATCGGCCTGTCGTCAAGGTGCCAGGGAGGCTTGGGCCATGGTGAAGACTCGGTACACGAAGGCGGACCCGAAGCACATGGCCGAGGTCGGCCCTATGGGTCCGGACGGAAAGGAGATCCCTGTCAGTTTAGTATATGGCCAGGTAGAACTGGCTGCAAAGTATTCTCAACAGGACTATAAATTAGACCGCTTGTTGGATGGTATTGAAGAAGAATATACCGAGTCGGATTGACTCTGTAATTTAAAATGACATGAAAAATGCGTTCTAGCCGGATTGTAGATCATTTGTCATTGCGGACCTTTTCGCTTCGACCTCTGGACCCTATAGTTCGGAGTGTGTCCGAATACCCTCTCAATTATGCAAGAACTGGGGCATGCATGGAGATAAGGCGTAGGGGTCATAATTGCTTTAGCAGACAAGTGCCCAACTAGTTATGTTATATTACATGGTTAGTAAGAAACATCTTCCACAAAGAATAGTTCCGTTAGGGTTTCCTTTCCCTGGGAGGCATGCCCTAAAGTGCATGTCCGAACTGCTAGAAAGAGTAGAAAAGCATCTGGGGGCAGATAAATAAACAAGAAAAATCATCTTTTAGTTCACCGACCAAATGTTCCCTTAAGAACTCTAGCTTTCGGCTTCACCCAGTCTGAGGTAAACATCCGGCTGACCCGGCAGTAACAATCGCAGAGGTGCTCCCTGTACCACCTAGCCGAACGGACGGGAACGCAGGGGTAAGCACAGGAGCCAGGCAACCCAGCTTGGACAAAACTTAAGTCATATCAATGCATATAATGGTGTATAAAGGGTTCATGCAGAAGTGTCACACATGTTTTGGGCATGAGGCCCGTTTATATAAACTTTTGATAAAGAAGCCCCCAGGTATGATGAGCGCGGGTGGCGCGTCAAGTATGTGCGAACAATGCGCAAGCAAGCCCCTAAGGGTTTTGGAGGAGAGAAAGAAAAAAATGTAGGGAGAAGGAGAGAAATGCCAGACAGCTAATGTGAAAAAAATAAAAAGAGGACAGAGGAAGGACACGAACACGGAGTCTTGCGCTAGGCGTAGAATCTTCGTAGGCGTGCTGCATTCCATGGGTTTGGCTCGAGTCGGTTGTCCGATGCGTTTCGCAGACGGTACGCTCCACCAGTCAGTACTTGGTCGATTATGAAGGGACCCTCCCATTTGGGCTTTAGTTTGTCCTTTTTCTTGTCCAGCAGGCGTAGAACTAGTTCGCCAATGTTATATGTTTTGGCCCGTACTTCTCTGCTTTGATATCTTCGAGCCTGCTATTGATAGAATGCGGAACGGGCTTTTGCCACATCGCTCTTCTCCTCTAGTGCGTCCAAGTTGTCCCGTCGATCGAGCTCGGCTTCTCTTTCTTCGTACATGCACACGCGAGGCGAGTCATGAATTATGTCGCAGGGCAGGACTGCCTCCGTGCTGTATACCATAAAAAATGGTGTGAATCCGGTAGTGCGATTCGGCGTGGTCCGCAGCCCCCAGAGTATGGAGTCAAGCTCCTCTACCCAGTGCGTGTTAGATTCCTTGAGGGATCGCACTAGTCTGGGTTTGATGCCGCTCATGATGAGACCGTTGGCTCGCTCGACTTGACCGTTAGTTTGTGGGTGATAGACTGAAGCGTAGTCGAGCTTGATGCCCATGTTTTTGCACCAGAGTTTAACTTCGTCGGCCGTGAAGTTTGTGTCGTTGTCAGTTATGATGCTGTGGGGGACGCCGTAACAGTGTACAACCCCGGATATGAAGTCTATCACCGGTCTGGATTCGGCCGTCTTTACGGGCTTGGCCTCTATCCATTTGGTGAATTTGTCCACCATGACCAGTAGATATTTTTTCTTGTGGGTTCCTCCTTTAAGGGGTCCAACCATGTCAAGCCCCCAGACCGCAAAAGGCCAGGTGATGGGTATGGTTTGTAGGGCAGTAGGTGGCATGTGGCTTTGATTAGCGAATAATTGGCAACCGATGCATCGCTGCACTAAGTCCTGAGCGTCTGCCCGGGCCGTCGGCCAATAAAATCCGGTACGGAAGGCCTTGCTTACAAGGGCCCGGGCTGCGACGTGGTGCCCGCCTAGTCCGGCATGGATTTCAGCCAGAAGATTTCGCCCTTCTTCTTTGAAGATACACCTTTGAAGGACTCCGGTTGTGCTCTTCTTATAAAGCTCTCCCTCGTGGACTTTGTAGGCTTTAGATCGCTGCACTATGCAGCGGGCCTCGTTTTGGTCCTCAGGGAGTTCCTGCCTAGTTAGGTAGGCTAGGAATGGTTCTGTCCACGGGGCAATGACTGCCATTATTGTGTGGGCCGATGGTGTTGTTTCATTGGCGGAGTCACCAACTGTGTCAGAATGTTCGGTGAGGGGTAGTGTGGTTGTGTCCGAGCTGTTGTTTCCGGACTCTCCCTCCCATGTTACGGATGGCTTGAAAAGCCTTTCTAGGAAGATGTTGGGAGGGACGGCATCGCGCTTTGCGCTGATGCGGTGCCAACACGTCTGCTCCCTGGTTGTTCTCCCGGGCTATATGGTGAAATTCGAGCCCCTCAAACCGGGCTGACATCTTTAAGATGGCGTTGCGATAAGCTGCCATTTTCGGATCTTTGGCGTCAAAGTCTCCATTTATTTGGGATATCGCGAGGTTTGAATCCCCATGGACCTCTAGGCGCTGAATGCCCATGGAGACTGCTATCCGGAGACCATGTAGAAGGGCCTCATATTCGGCTGCGTTGTTGGAGTCCGTGTACATTATCTGGAGTACGTATTGGACTGCATCTCCTGTAGGGGACGTCAGAACGACGCCAGCCCCCAGGCCAGCCAGCATTTTAGAGCCGTCGAAGTGCATGATCCAGTTGGAATATGCGCCGTACTCTTTAGGGAGCTCGGCTTCGGTCCATTCGGCGATGAAGTCAGCCAAAACCTGCGATTTGATAGCTCACCGTGGCTTGTAAATTATGTCGAACAGAAGGAGCTCAATGGCCCATTTGGCAATCCGGCCCATTCCGTCGCGGTTGTTTATAATATCATTAAGAGGCACTTCAGATGCCACTGTTATTGAACACTCCTGGAAATAGTGTTGCAGCTTCCGGGATGCCATGAACACCGCGTATGCTAGCTTTTGATAATGCGGGTACCGTGACTTGCATGGAGTTAGGACAGTGGACACGTAGTAAACTGGTTTTTGGAGAGGAAACTTGTGTCCGTTCGTTTCTCGTTCGACGACTAGCACCGCGCTTACAACTTGATGGGTTGCCGCGATGTATAATAGCATTGGTTCGCCCGTGTTGGGCGCGGCCAGGACCGGATTTGTTGCCAGTATAGCTTTTATTTCTTCGAGTCCGGCCGTGGCGGCATCCGTCCACTCGAAGTGTTCAGTGCGCCGCAGGAGGCGATAAAGAGGTAATGCCTTTTCTCCTAAGCGGGAGATAAAGCGGCTTAGAGCCGCCACATATCCAGTCAATTTTTGTATTTGCTTGAGGTCTTTTGGGATATCCAATTGCAACAGAGCTAGGACTTTGGCTGGGTTTGCCTCAATTCCTCTACCAGATACAATGAAGCCCAAGAGCTTTCCGGCTGGCATGCCAAAAACGCATTTTTCTGGGTTGAGCTTAATGTCATATGCTCAGAGATTGTTGAACGTGAGCCTCAAGTCATCTACTAGAGTTTCGACATGTTTGGATTTGATGACCACGTCATCTACGTATGCTTCAACTGTTTTGCCGATCTGGTTGGCCAGACATGTCTGAATCATGCGCTGATATGTTGCGCCAGCGTTTTTGAGCCCGAAGGGCATCGTGTTGAAGCAGAATGGGCCGTACGGGGTGATGAATGCCGTTGCAGCTTGGTCTGATCTGCCATCTTGATTTGGTGGTAGCCAGAGTATGCATCGAGGAAACACAATGAATTGTGTCCTACCGTGGCGTCGAAGATTTTATCAATTCGGGGGAGGGGGAAGGGATCCTTCGGGCAGGCTTTGTTTAGGTCTTTGAAATCGACACACAGGCACCAGGATTTGTCCTTCTTTGGTACCATCACCAGGTTTGCTAGCCAGTCCGGATGTTTTATATCTCTGATGAATCCGGCTTCCAGTAGTTTTGCTAGCTCCTCTCCCATGGCTTGTCTCTTGGGTTCGGAGAAACGCCGAAGAGTCTGCTTAACGGGCTTGAATCCTTTTAGGATGTTCAGGCTGTGCTCGGCCAGCCCGCGTGGGATTCCTGGCATGTCTGAGGGGTGCCAGGCAAAAATGTCCCAATTTTCTCGTAGGAATTCTCTGAGTGCGGCGTCTACATCGGTTTTTAGTTGTGCCCCGATGGAGGCCGTTTTTGTGGTGTCCGTTGCATGGACTTGGAACTTGACTATTTCGTCTGCCGGCTTAAAGGAGGTGGACTTGGATCTTTTGTCGAGTATCACGTCGTCCCTATCCACCGTGGACTGCAACACAATTAGTTCCTCAGCTGTCAGGGCTTCGGATAGTGCCTCGAGGGTGTGACGCCCGGATAATTAGGCTACAGTAATCCCACGTTAACGATGCCACGTCACCACAGTTACTGTTGTTAATCTCACGTTAGTTCAAAACTGATTCGAAATTCAAATTCAAAAATAGGCAAACAACAAAGGTTTTCAAATATTAAAACTAAATTGATCGGGTTGTGTCGGATAAATCATAAGTAATTACGGTGGAGGATCCACATCATTATAAAATAATTAGAGGCACTAAAATAAATAAAACAATGACCAAAACAATAACTTAAATGTCTTTTTAATTAATAGAGAATACAAGGTACTTTACTTTTGTCCCAAACTTTTTGTGAGAACAGTTGACTTTACAAATCTAATTGAGGGGTGAGTTTCGCTTTTTCTAAAAACTATAAACTATTAAATAAGAAAGGAAAACAGAAACAAATAAAGTAAATAAAAGAAAAGATTAAAACCAGAAAAACAAAAGAACAAAAAAAAAAGAAGGAGAAGCCCCCCCTGCTGGACCGCGGCCCAGCTGGCCATCGGGCCAACCAGGCCGGCCCAGGTCGGCCCCCCCACTCCTCTCCCTTATCCACTCCCCCCCACTCCGCACCGACAGCCCCCCCACTCCCCCCGAAATATCCTCCCCCCCGATCTGGATCGGGAGGAGACCGCCGCCACACGCCGGACCGCCCCATCGCCGCCGAACGCCTCCTCGTCCTCCTCCTCGCCGGTCTTCCCCGACCGCCCCCGAGCCCGCTGCCCGTTGCCCTACTCCCCGCCGTGAGCGCCCCCCTTCCTTCCCCTTTCCCCGCGGTCACCGCCCGCGCTCCGGCGCCACCGTCGCCCGCGCCCTGCCGCGCCGGACCGGCCCCGTCCCGTATTCACTCGCGGCCTCCCCGCATTCGTCGCCCCCGTGCACACCGTGCCCCGCCTCCGCCTCTAGACCCGCGGGCCATCGCCGCGCCGGCGGCCAACTCTGGCGCCAACCCCGGGCTCTCTCCTCCAGGCAGACCCCCCCCCTCCATGGCCCCGGCGTCCTCCTCCGGTGGCCGCCAGCGCTCACCGCGGCTCCTGCGCCGCCCCACGCCCTGCAGCGCCCCATCGCCGGTGGCCTCGCCCCTCTGCGCCGCCTCCGGTCACCGCTCGCCCCCCTGCTGCTTCGGGCCGCGCCACCCTGCCACTCCGCACCAGCGCCACCCCTCGCCTCCGCCCGCTGTGGCCCCGGCTGGCCACGCCGGCGTACCCCACCGTCGGTGCCCCGGCGGCCTCGTCCCACCCTGCGGGCGAGTGCCCGCTTGGGTGCGCCCGCGCCCAGCGCCCACGCCCGTTCGGGCGAGCGCCCGCCCCCGCGCCCGGTCGGCCCCCTTGGCCACTGCCGGGTGGGGCCCGATGCCCTCTGGGCCACAGACACATGGGGCCCGCCCCCAGAACGCTTAAAAAATAAAAATAAAAAATAAAAATAATAAAATAAATAAATAAATAAGATAAATAAAAATAGTAAATATGATTAATAAAAATAAAAATGATTTAATAAAATTAATTATTAATTAATTAATTGATTAAGTAATTAATTAAGTTAATTAATCCTGATTAGATTAACATAATCACTAATTAATTTAACTAATCTATAATTAAACAAAACATAGAATGACAGGTGGGTCCCACTGGACCCACATGTCAGGTTGACCAAGTCAACTCTGTTGACTGCTGATGTCAGCATGACATCATGCTGATGTCATTAATCTGTTTTCCGAATTAATTAAATAATTAAATAAATTCCAGAAATTAATAAAATCTTTAGAAAATCATATCTTTTAATCTGTAACTCGGATGAAAATATTTTCAACATGAAAGTTGCTCAGAACGACGAGACGATTCCGGATACGCAGTCCGTTCGTCCGCCACACACCCCTAACCTATCGAACTCGCAACTTTCCCCCTCCGGTTCATCTGTCCGAAAACGCGAAACACCGGGAATACTTTCCCGGATGTTTCCCCCCTTCGTCGGTATCACCTACTACCGCGATTGGGCACACCTAGCATCGTTACTTGTCATGTCATGCATCGATATGCATTGTTTGCATTGTATTCATTGTTTCTTCCCCCTCTTCTCTCCGGTAGACTACGAGACCGACGCTGCTGCTGCCCAGTTCGACTACGGAGTTGACGACCCCTCCTTCTTGCCAGAGCAATCAGGCAAGCCCCCCCCCTTGATCACCAGATATTGCCTATTCTACTCTATACTGCTTGCATTAGAGTAGTGTAGCATGTTACTGCTTTCCGTTGATCCTATTCTGATGCATAGCCTGACATTGTTGCTACATCTGTTGATACCTTACTTGCAATCCTAAATACTTAGTATAGGATGCTAGTTTATCATCATTGGCCCTACATTCTTGTCAGTCTGCCTTGCTATACTATTGGGCCGTGATCACTCGGGAGGTGATCACGGGTATATACTATACATACATACATACTATACAGATGGTGACTAAAGTCGGGTCAGCTCGAAGAGTACCCGCGAGTGATTCACGGATTGGGGGCTGAAAGGACCTTTGTCCCGACGGCCCTCTGTGTGGATCTTTGTGGCGGAGCGACAGGGCAGGTTGAGACCACCTAGGAGAGAGGTGGGCCTGGCCCTGTTCGGTGTTCGCGGATACTTAACACGCTTAACGAGATCTTGGTATTTGATCTGAGTTGGCTACGAGCTTATACGCACTAACCATCTACGCATGAGTAGTTATGGGTATCCCGACGTCGTGGTATCAGCCGAAGCACTTCAGACGTCAGCGACGGAGCGGCGCGCGCCGAATTGGACTGGAACGCCACTAGGCTAGGTCTGCTTTCGGCCGCCCTCGCAACGTGCAGGTGTGCTATGGGCGATGGGCCCAGACCCCTATGCGCTTAGGTTTAGACCGGCGTGCTGGCCTCTCTGTTGTGCCTAGGTGGGGCTGCGACGTGTTGATCTTCCGCGGCCGAGCATGACCCAGGAAAGTGTGTCCGGCCAAATGGGATCAAGCGCGCTGGGTAAGTTGGTGCACCCCTGCAGGGAAGTTAATCTATTCGAATAGCCGTGATCTTCGGTAACAGGACGACTTGGAGTTGTACCTCGACCTTATGACAACTAGAACCGGATACTTAATAAAACACACCCTTCCAAGTGCCAAATACAACCGGTGGTCGCTCTCCCTCAGGGATACGAGGGGAGGATCGCCGGGTAGGATATGCTATGCGATGCTATTTGGAGGACTTCGACCTACCCTCTTCTGCCTGTTGCAAGATGAAGGTGACCAGAAGCGTAGTCTTCGATAAGACTAGCTATCCCCCTCTTATTCTGGCATTCTGCAGTTCAGTCCACTGATATGGCCCTTTACACATATACCCATGCATATGTAGTGTAGTTCCTTGCGTGCGAGTACTTTGGATGAGTACTCACGGTTGCTTTCTCCCCCCCTTTTTCCCCCTTTCCTTTCTTTCTGGTTGTCGCAACCAGATGCTGGAGTCCAGGAGTCAGACGCCACCGTCGACGACGACCCCTACTACACCGGAGGTGCCTACTACTACGTGCTGCCCGCTGACGACGACCAGGAGTAGTTTGGAGGATCCCAGGCAGGAGGCCTGCGCCTCTTTCGATCTGTATCCCAGTTTGTGCTAGCCTTCTTAAGGCAAACTTGTTTAACTTATGTCTGTACTCAGATATTGTTGCTTCCGCTGACTCGTCTATGACCGAGCACTTGTATTCGAGCCCTCGAGGCCCCTAGCTTGTATTATGATGCTTGTATGACTTATTTATGTTTTAGAGTTGTGTTGTGATATCTTCCCGTGAGTCCCTGATCTTGATCATACACGTTTGCGTGCATGATTAGTGTACGATTGAATCGGGGGCGTCACAAGTTGGTATCAGAGCCGACTGCCTGTAGGAATCCCCCTTCCACACTCCTTGGCCGAAGTCGAGTCTAGACATTGCAAAAACTTTTACTAACTTGGCTGTGTGCCTTACGGGCCCACGTCGCCATCGGGTGGTATTAGGATCTTTACTCCTCGACCTTTACTCTGGGATTCTGAACTCTCTTCTATTCGGGTTAAATGAATTTTACTAAATCTAACATTAGGATCTCGTTATCATTTTCACCCGGAGAGCCCCTTATTACTGATGATCGTCTGCTGCACCAGAAGACCCTGAAGATACTCTCCGCTGTTAACCCGAGAACTTGTGTTCATCGCGTTTGCAATTCACCTTCCACCGCAAACCCTTATGGATAACTACTTGCATTTGTTATTCTTACATTCATCCCCAGTGGTCTTGTTATTACAAGATACCCTGAAAAACTCGTCGTGGTTTCAATAATCCCTTGAGCTTACTGCCTTGCTGTTCTTGTCACTTGAATACCCCTACGGTTAATTCTCGCATTTATCGAGTATCCGCCCATCCCCCAGTTGTTCATGTGTTACACAAAAGTCTTCGAAATACCACCCGATATTCCGAAAATCCTCAGCAACCTATTGCTCTGGAATTTCTTGTTTGCTTTCATTATGATTAATCCCATAAGTATAGAAATCTTATTGACATTCCTTGTCATTATCATTTTGAGTCTGTTGACTCAATATGTTGCGAATACACGCAATCATCATTGATCCTTATAAATTACCTTTTCGGCTGAGCTTCCATTCTTTTAACTGGAATTGGTTCTCGACCAATCCAATTGTCGTTGATTGTACCCTAAGGCTATTCAACTTATCCATCCCTAATCAGAGCATTGCTTCTGATCCCTTGATTTGGAAATCATAATTCCTTGGCATTTGACAATTGAGTTAGTCAGTTGTTTCTATAATTTGATCTCCTTGCATTCTTCTTCCTCTAGTTGAGTACCAATGCTCACGTCAGATCCCTTGTGGACCACCAGATCCTTTGTTGGATTTTATCTGACAACGCCCTTCATATTCAATAACCTTGTGAGCCTTTCCTCTGATACATAATGCCTATGGTAAATTGTATCCTCCGCTTTCTCAACCATGCTCTGCCTTCGAGCTTGAGTTAATTATTTCTAAAGATTCTGGTATATGATTCCAAGAAGCCCCTATGGGTTGAACATATGCCTTCACTAAACCGTGTGAACCCGAAAGTTTTCACGAATCATACTCTTCTGGTGCTTCGCCAGATAAAATTTCAACACTTCAACTTCATCGAACGTGAGAAGTGAATGAAAGGTTATGCATTGGAGAAGTGGGAGTCGACCTTGAACTTGTGTTCATGCCCATGGACACGATGTAGATCTTATCATTAAAGCTTCTCTTAAATGAATTATTCCTTTGGTATAAGTTCATCTTATATCTAGGATCTGGCCTTTTTCAACCGTGGTTCCGACCATGATTGTTCTTCTTTGATCTCATTTCTCGGACAAGTTAAAACAATTGTCTTCTATGGATCAATACACTAGTCCAACCTTTACTTTGATCTTGTGTCGAGTATTACCCCCCTGGTATCTCGAGATTATCATGGAACTGCATAACTTTTTATGATTTCTTCATCAAGTGCTACCTTCCCACTGATTCCAATTTTTCGCGGGCTCTGAGTTATTGAACACTCAAAGACACCGATAACTGAACCGAGTCCGCTCTGCGGTTCAACAACTCTTCAGTAAGCTTCTATAAGTACGAGTTTGTACCCGATCACGCCATTCCTAGCCTGTTTGGCTATATCATTGTCGTGACGATTCTAACTGTGCTACCTGGTCCTTATTCTCGGAGCACCAATTTTTGACGATGAACTAACCTTACATCATTCCTCATCGTCATATCATTTCGCCTTGAACAACAAGCTTGGTTTCGAGTTTGTGTCGTACCCTTGGTTCCAATAACCTTTCACTTCATCATTACTTGACTTGATGTCGTCACCGATCGATTACTTCTTCATTAACTCTCGCGACAAAGGTGTCGTGATCATCAACATTCTGAGCTCATCCAGGATATCAATTGAATTCATGATGAGAAATACCATCCTTGCCCTCGATGAATTGTATTATCGTCGACCACTTTATTGCCTTCCCACCAACACAAGCTTGTTCATGTTTGGTGTTATACCTTGAGTTCCTTGCTATCCAGCAATTGTTCTTCTTTACCTTGGAGTATTACCATCCTTTATGTCAAGAATGTTCTGAGATTTGTTCCACCTCTTGAGAATTCTTGACATAGAAATACTTCTCACCGTCACCATTCTTTCTTGGTCCCCGTGTTAATTCCAACAAGTGAACGGTGTTGTTTGTATTCTTTCCTTCTAGCAACCCTATTGCTTTGAAGTTAATGGTCGGTCGTTCATTCTTAGACTATTGATTATTGAATCATCATTCCAGCATTGGTCGTGCAACTCAGCCCATATTCCCGGTGCACCTCTCATCCAATGTTTAACTGTGTATGTTCTCCTCGAGCATACACCATTTTCTCATTCGATCCGACTAATGTTATCTCCTTGTTCACATAATTGTGGAAATCCATCTTTTGGAAATCTCGATGAGTTGCCGTTGAGTTCACCAGACACCTCCTTGTCCTCTCCTTGGGTTAATGATGAACTCTTGTTAACGGAAATCCCTTCATAGTTCATTTCCCCGAGAATCTTACAATGTCGTCTCGCCAATTTGCGTTGCACCTTTTCTTCTCAGGAATCCTAAGTCTGAGGTATCCTGACACCAATCGGATCTGAATCTCGGTCGGATATGATGGTTGGGACAACTTTCCAAGAGTTATGATGATGATCCTTTGATGACCCGGTAACATTATGTCATGCCTAGCACCCCCCCTCGGCTGGAGGACCTATCATTATAGATTCCTTTTCAGCAAGGTTATCCGTTCATCCATGAGGAAATTGTAAGACTTATTCTACAAGTTATTCCTGATGGATCCTTCGTGTTTCCAAAGTCTGATCTTCACCTGAAGACCATGTCAATGCTATCTCGAAGCATGTCAATGGTACTCCGATTTTCAACAGGAACATTTGAAGCACGATGCTAAATTTTATTTATCATTTATCCTAACACCGTTGTATGGGTAATATCATGAGATTCCTCCCCCCTTACCTAAAGAGTTTTCTACATTATATCCTGCCACGGATATCATGCTCTGCTTGTCCTTGGGAAGGATATATCCCTGAAATATGTGTTTAAACACATTTTCCTTTCCATTGTTCTGTTTAATATGATAATCATATTTTACTTTCCATTGGTTTGCTTAACCCTTCTTGTGATCTATATGTAAAACACCTTGGTGTACAACCGTGTCAGAAAGACCCTGTTGCTATTGTTGATGACATTCCGGTAACCACTGATGGATGAGAACTTTGCCTATTGGTCCGCCTCGTTCAACGAGCAGGAAATAGTTCTCTTCGTCCCTCGCCCTTGGTATCGATGTTGTTGCCGACATATCTGGCAGGCTACCCTTTGACGCGCCTTACTATCATGACCGTGCAAAATGTCGCCCCCCTTCCTACTTTCAACCACATGGTGGGCCCATAACCCACAGTTCCACAGGATCGAAACCTGACTCTCCTGCACCCCCTCTTCCCAAGGTTGTTCCTCGCGTGCGGCCTCGTATGTAATTCACGGGCCACCGTCCCAAGTGATCTATTTTGGTAGCAGACGCAATACTCAATCTCATTGCTCTGGACCCCTTTCGCATGTTGTTTCAGACATCGAACAATGGCCTATCCGTTTGAAACTTATCATGGTACCTTCTTACTTTACTCTCGATATTTTCTTAAGTTCAATTCGAGAGTTACTTCCTACCCCATTCCCTGAGTTAGGTACCAGATAGTCAACCTGGTAAGGCCCGCCCTTCCCGAGTCTTCCCCCATATCCTTTTCGTAAGTACGATGAAGATCCCGAAGAAAGGATGACGACTTCATCATTTTGACCTGAAGCAGAGAAATGAATACATCAATGTATTGGTCCGGCCTCTTCGAGAAGAGCAAGCCAGGATGAGAAGACCCGCTAGATTCGTTACCAAACCTTTCCCCCTTTCACTACCTCTTAAATCTCGGGACAAGATTTCTTGTAGTGGAGGAGAATTGTGACGCCCGGATAATTAGGCTACAGTAATCCCACGTTAACGATGCCACGTCACCACAGTTACTGTTGTTAATCTCGCATTAGTTCAAAACTGATTCGAAATTCAAATTCAAAAATAGGCAAACAACAAAGGTTTTCAAATATTAAAACTAAATTGATCGGGTTGTGTCGGATAAATCATAAGTAATTACGGTGGAGGATCCACATCATTATAAAATAATTAGAGGCACTAAAATAAATAAAACAATGACCGAAACAATAACTTAAATGTCTTTTTAATTAATAGAGAATACAAGGTACTTTACTTTTGTCCCAAACTTTTTGTGAGAACAGTTGACTTTACAAATCTAATTGAGGGGTGAGTTTCGCTTTTTCTAAAAACTATAAACTATTAAATAAGAAAGGAAAACGGAAACAAATAAAGTAAATAAAAGAAAAGATTAAAACCAGAAAACAAAAGAACAAAAAAAAAGAAGGAGAAGCCCCCCCTGCTGGACCGCGGCCCAGCTGGCCATCGGGCCAACCAGGCCGGTCCAGGTCGGCCCCCCACTCCTCTCCCTTATCCACTCCCCCCCCCCCACTCCCCACCGACAGCCCCCCCCACTCCCCCCGAAATATCCTCCCCCCCGATCTGGATCGGGAGGAGACCGCCGCCACACGCCGGACCGCCCCGTCGCCGCCGAACGCCTCCTCGTCCTCCTCCTCGCCGGTCTTCCCCGACCGCCCCCGAGCCCGCTGCCCGTTGCCCTACTCCCCGCCGTGAGCGCCCCCCTTCCTTCCCCTTTCCCCGCGGTCACCACCCGCGCTCCGGCGCCACCGTCGCCCGCGCCCTGCCGCGCCGGACCGGCCCCGTCCCGTGCTCACTCGCGGCCTCCCCGCGTTCGTCGCCCCCGTGCACACCGTGCCCCGCCTCCGCCTCTAGACCCGCGGGCCATCGCCGCGCCGGCGGCCAACTCTGGCGCCAACCCCGGGCTCTCTCCTCCAGGCAGACCCCCCCCTCCACGGCCCCCGGTGGCCGCCCGCGCTCACCGCGGCTCCCGCGCCGCCCCACGCCCTGCAGCGCCCCGTCGCCGGTGGCCTCGCCCCTCTGCGCCGCCTCCGGTCACCGCTCGCCCCCCTGCTGCTTCGGGCCGCGCCACCCTGCCACTCCGCACCAACGCCACCCCTCGCCTCCGCCCGCCGTGGCCCCGGCTGGCCGCGCCGGCGTACCCCACCGTCGGTGCCCCGGCGGCCTCGTCCCACCCTGCGGGCGAGTGCCCGCTTGGGTGCGCCCGCGCCCAGCGCCCACGCCCGTTCGGGCGAGCGCCCGCCCCCGCACCCGGTCGGCCCCCTTGGCCACTGCCGGGTGGGGCCCGATGCCCTCTGGGCCACAGACACATGGGGCCCGCCCCCAGAACGCTTAAAAAATAAAAATAAAAATAAAATAATAAAATAAATAAATAAATAAGATAAATAAAAATAGTAAATATGATTAATAAAAATAAAAATGATTTAATAAAATTAATTATTAATTAATTAATTGATTAAGTAATTAATTAAGTTAATTAATCCTGATTAGATTAACATAATCACTAATTAATTTAACTAATCTATAATTAAACAAAACAGAGAATGACAGGTGGGTCCCACTGGACCCACATGTCAGGTTGACCAAGTCAACTCTGTTGACTGCTGATGTCAGCATGACATCATGCTGATGTCATTAATCTGTTTTCCGAATTAATTAAATAATTAAATAAATTCCAGAAATTAATAAAATCTTTAGAAAATCATATCTTTTAATCCGTAACTCGGATGAAAATATTTTCAACATGAAAGTTGCTCAGAACGACGAGACGATTCCGGATACGCAGTCCGTTCGTCCGCCACACACCCCTAACCTATCGAACTCGCAACTTTCCCCCTCCGGTTCATCTGTCCGAAAACGCGAAACACCGGGAATACTTTCCCGGATGTTTCCCCCCTTCGTCGGTATCACCTACTACCGCGATTGGGCACACCTAGCATCGTTACTTGTCATGTCATGCATCGATATGCATTTGTTTGCATTGTATTCATTGTTTCTTCCCCCTCTTCTCTCCGGTAGACTACGAGACCGACGCTGCTGCTGCCCAGTTCGACTACGGAGTTGACGACCCCTCCTTCTTGCCAGAGCAATCAGGCAAGCCCCCCCTTGATCAGCAGATATCGCCTATTCTACTCTATACTGCTTGCATTAGAGTAGTGTAGCATGTTACTGCTTTCCGTTGATCCTATTCTGATGCATAGCCTGACATTGTTGCTACATCTGTTGATACCTTACTTGCAATCCTAAATACTTAGTATAGGATGCTAGTTTATCATCATTGGCCCTACATTCTTGTCAGTCTGCCTTGCTATACTATTGGGCCGTGATCACTCGGGAGGTGATCACGGGTATATACTATACATACATACATACTATACAGATGGTGACTAAAGTCGGGTCAGCTCGAAGAGTACTCGCGAGTGATTCACGGATTGGGGGCTGAAAGGACCTTTGTCCCGACGGCCCTCTGTGTGGATCTTTGTGGCGGAGCGACAGGGCAGGTTGAGACCACCTAGGAGAGAGGTGGGCCTGGCCCTGTTCGGTGTTCGCGGATACTTAACACGCTTAACGAGATCTTGGTATTTGATCTGAGTTGGCTACGAGCTTATACGCACTAACCATCTACGCGGGAGTAGTTATGGGTATCCCGACGTCGTGGTATCAGCCGAAGCACTTCAGACGTCTGCGACGGAGCGGCGCGCGCCGAATTGGACTGGAACGCCACTAGGCTAGGTCTGCTTTCGGCCGCCCTCGCAACGTGCAGGTGTGCTATGGGCGATGGGCCCAGACCCCTGTGCGCTTAGGTTTAGACCGGCGTGCTGGCCTCTCTGTTGTGCCTAGGTGGGGCTGCGACGTGTTGATCTTCCGCGGCCGGGCATGACCCAGGAAAGTGTGTTCGGCCAAATGGGATCAAGCGTGCTGGGTAAGTTGGTGCACCCCTGCAGGGAAGTTAATCTATTCGAATAGCCGTGATCTTCGGTAACAGGACGACTTGGAGTTGTACCTTGACCTTATGACAACTAGAACCGGATACTTAATAAAACAAACCCTTCCAAGTGCCAGATACAACCGGTGGTCGCTCCCCCTCAGGGATACAAGGGGAGGATCGCCGGGTAGGATATGCTATGCGATGCTATTTGGAGGACTTCGACCTACCCTCTTCTGCCTGTTGCAAGATGAAGGTAACCAGAAGCGTCGTCTTCGATAAGACTAGCTATCCCCCTCTTATTCTGGCATTCTGCAGTTCAGTCCACTGATATGGCCCTTTACACATATACCCATGCATATGTAGTGTAGTTCCTTGCGTGCGAGTACTTTGGATGAGTACTCACGGTTGCTTTCTCCCCCCTTTTTCCCCCTTTCCTTTCTTTCTAGTTGTCGCAACCAGATGCTGGAGTCCAGGAGTCAGACGCCACCGTCGACGACGACCCCTACTACACCGGAGGTGCCTACTACTACGTGCTGCCCGCTGACGACGACCAGGAGTAGTTTGGAGGATCCCAGGCAGGAGGCCTGTGCCTCTTTCGATCTGTATCCCAGTTTGTGCTAGCCTTCTTAAGGCAAACTTGTTTAACTTATGTCTGTACTAAGATATTGTTGCTTCCGCTGACTCGTCTATGACCGAGCACTTGTATTCGAGCCCTCGAGGCCCCTGGCTTGTATTATGATGCTTGTATGACTTATTTATGTTTTAGAGTTGTGTTGTGATATCTTCCCGTGAGTCCCTGATCTTGATCGTACACGTTTGCGTGCATGATTAGTGTACGATTGAATCGGGGGCGTCACAGAGGGCCAGTGCGGCTGTCTTGTTTTCGGCACGGAGCGCTGTGTCCGGATCACTAGCAAGAGTGATGATTCCGTTGGGTCCGGGCATTTTGAGTTTCATGTACCCGTAATGGGGTATAGCTTGAAAAATTGTGAATGCTTCTCACCCTAAGAGAGCGTGGTATCCGCTGCTGAACGGGGCCACTTGAAATGTGACCTCCTCGGATCTGTAATTATCCGGTGTGTCGAACACTACATCCAGTGTGATTTTCCCTGAACAGCATGCTTCTCGGCTGGGGATTATTCCTCTAAAGGTTGTGTTGCTTCGCTCGATGCGGCTCCAGTCTATTTCCATTTTTCGCAGTGTTTCCTCATAGATGAGGTTCAATCCGCTGCCGCCGTCCATGAGTACCTTTGTAAGCCGGAAGCCGTCCACTATCGGACTGAGGACCAATGCGGCTGGTGCTTGGGCTGTCCGGAATTTAGGTTCGTCATTGGCGTTAAAAGTAATAGCTGTGTCACTCCATGGATTTATTGTTGCTACCTGGTAGACTTCGGCAAGGCTGCGGAGCGTTCGCTTCCTCGCATTGTTCGATGCGAAGGTCTCGAAGACTGTTGACGCTGTACTGGCGTTTCTGGGGTGGTGCTCTGCGGATTCTGAAGTTAAAAGCTCCTTGCCACTCCTGGCCACCTGCCGGAGTATCCAACATGCTCTAAGGCTGTGATTTGGTGCGACTCCCCCTGAACTATGAATTTTACAGGGTCCATTGAGCCATCCCTCCAGTATGGTCCCATACCCTATAGAGGGTTTTTGTTTTTTGCTGTTTGGCTTAGGTGCCTGGTGATAATGCGCCCTTTTGTTTCGGACTGGGATTGTTTTCAGGCTGGATTATCCCAGAACTTTGTTTCGGTTTTCCGAACAGTTTCTGTCGCACAGTACTTTTGTACTATGGATGTCAAGTGGGCGAAGCGTGTAATTTTGCGACGACTTATGGCGTTGAGGATTCCGATGTCCGTGTAGTTGTTACAGAAGAATGTAATTGCATCCTCCTCACGGCAGTCCTTTATCCTGTTTATAACCAGGAGAATCTGGCCCAGTAGTGGTGTACTATTTCTCTGGGCTCTTGCCGTATTTTGGTTAAATCTCTTATTGTTGGGTGGGCAGGTGGATTTAAATCCGGAACCTCGCCCGATCTAAGACTTAGGGTCCAAGAAATTTCTCAATCCGAAAGCTTATTTTCTTGGATGTTATTCAATGAATCGGGCTTGCTGCCTGACTTTAGGTTCAGGGCTTGGGCGATATCCTCCCCTCCGCGGATATCCGGCTTGGAGGGGTCGGGAATCCGGACACATCTGGTCCTTAGGATGGGCGAAGATTCGCCGCGTTGTTCTTCCACCACTTCAACATGGTGGGTGACCTGGGGAGAGTCGATCTCTCTCTGATCGAGATTATGCCCAATCTGGCCGTAATCTGTAGCGACTCCCAGGGCGGCGATGCAATCCAAGAGCTCGTTTAGGGAAGAGAGCTCCATCGGATCTAACTGCTCGGCGAGTTCCGAGCTGATCTGGAGATTGCTTTCGATAACCCGAGAGGTCATCGCCGGTGCGGCGGCCGAACAGGCGGTCATCAAAAACCTGCCTAGCTGGAGAGTTTGGCCGACAGCCAAAGCTTCTTTAGCGACCACGCCGTCTTTAAAGACGGGGTGTGGCATCCTTCCTGTTGGTGACGACACAGAGGAACTCTCAATGAAAGCACTAATGTCGGTGTCAAAACCGGCGGATCTCGGGTAGGGGGTCCCGAACTGTGCGTCTAGGCGGATGGTAACAGCAGACAAGGGACACAATGTTTTTACCCAGGTTCGGGCCCTCTCGGTGGAGGTAAAACCCTACTCCTGCTTGATTAATACTGATGATACGGGTAGTACAAGAGTTGATCTACCACGAGATCGGAGAGGCTAAACCCTAGAAGCTAGCCTATGGTATGATTGTTGTTTGTCCTACGGACTAAAACTCTCCGGTTTAAGACACCGGAGAGGGCTAGGGTTACACAAAGTCGGTTACAATGGGAGGAGATCTTCATATCGTATCACCAAGCTTGCCTTCCACGCCAAGGAAAGTCCATATCCGGACACGGGACGAAGTCTTCAATCTTGTATCTTCATAGTCCGGGAGTCTGGCCAAAGGTCATAGTCCGGCCATCCGGACACCCCCTAATCCAGGACTCCCTCAGAGGCATTTAAAATTGTGATTGGCATTGTCAAAGTACTCTATGGACTGTAATATTTGCTTTTGAATTTCTTGAGATTTGCATTTTTCCTTCCTACTTGCTTGTGTTCTACGTCGGCAGAGCCCGGCCCCGCGCATACCTCAGTCGCCGTTAGCCCCGACCGGAAACCAGGACGGGACCAAGGAGTGAGGGGCTACGTGACAAGTTAGGCTCCTGAGTCGCGATGCTCAGGAGTCCCCCTTGACGCACGAACAACAAGTAGGGAGGTGAGATGCATGGGTGAATTTACCGTTCTACGTCGGCAGGGCCCGGCCTCGCGCATACCTCAACCGTCGTTAGCCTTTCGGAACTAAGGGGTGAGGGGCTACGTGACCAGTTAGGCTCCTGATTCGTGATGCTCAGGAGTCTCCCTTGACGTTCAAACGGCCTTCGTACCTTGGCTCCGCTCGGGGAGAGGCATGCGACGAACAAGGCCCGATGGCCCTGGCTGGGTGGCGTGTGCCTGGGCGTGACCCGGGCACAACGCTCGTGCCCAGCCCCCTCGCGCAACACTCCCAAGGGGAGGCGTTATGATGAGGTCAGACATTGAGCTCTGGGCTCCCCGAGGTTGATGCAGCCGGGGGCCATCCTCAGTTGTTTATCACCAGAGCGGAGCATAGCGCTTACGTATGTGTACGGGCATAGCCGCTCCTCGGCAGTGTCGTCAGCCAGCGCGGAGCATGGTGCTTCCACTGGTGCGTGGGAGGGGGCTCCCCTCTGGGAGGAGCCCCCGGGGCGTGTACAGCCCCGCCCTGACACATGGCTGGCACGGTAGGGCCTGGCGAGGTGTATCTGGGCACCCGTGAGCTAGCGTGGGACTCACGGGGCCCTACCTCAAGGCGGGCTGCGCCTGGCTCTGGGCCTTTTCTTGTAATGTGTCCCTGCAGATTTGGTTAGATGTCGGTGCTCTACGTCCTCGGGTCCCGGCCCTCGAGCGGGGCTCAGCCATCGCCGGTATGCCAGGTCGCGATGCCGTGGACAAGGCCAGAGGGTGAGGGCTAGAGAGCCAGTAAGAGCTCATGAGCCGTGATGCTTAGGTACCCCCCCTTTTAACGTGCAAGCAACCGACATGAAGAAAGAAGGGTGCCATAGGCAAGCATCACACAATGATAATGATGGGTCAAATGCACGACCTGAATAAACGCGAGAGGGATACATGCCACCGGGTCTGGTCCGGGTAGCTTGGGGATAATGCAGCCCAAGGGGCGCCCCCGATAAAGTAAGCTGAAAACATGAACTAAAGGAGATACATGCTATAGGGACGGACCCACGCGGCCTGGGAATGATGCAGCCCTGGGGGGCGCTTGTTGGAAATATGCCCTAGAGGCAATAATAAAAGTATTATTATTATATTTCCTTGTTCATGATAATTGTCTTTTATTCATGCTATAACTGTATTATCCGGAAATCGTAATACACGTGTGAATACATAGACCACAATATGTCCCTAGTGAGCCTCTAGTTGACTAGCTCGTTGTGATCAACAGATAGTCATGGTTTCCTGGCTATGGACATTGGATGTCGTTGATAACGGGATCACATCATTAGGAGAATGATGTGATGGACAAGACCCAATCCTAAGACTAGCACAAAAGATCGTGTAGTTCATTTGCTAGAGCTTTGCCAATGTCAAGTATCTCTTCCTTCGACCATGAGAGCGTGTAACTCCTGGATACCGTAGGAGTGCTTTGGGTGTATCAAACGTCACAACGTAACTGGGTGACTATAAAGGTGCACTACAGGTATCTCCGAAAGTATCTATTGTTTTATGCGGATCGAGACTGGGATTTGTCACTCCGTGTAAACGGAGAGGTATCTCTGGGCCCACTCGGTAGGACATCATCATATGCGCAATGTGACCAAGGAGTTGATCACGGGATGATGTGTTACGGAACGAGTAAAGTGACTTGCCGGTAACGAGATTGAACAAGGTATTGGATACCGACGATCGAATCTCGGGCAAGTAACATACCGATAGACAAAGGGAATTGAATACGGGATTGATTAAGTCCTTGACATCGTGGTTCATCCGATGAGATCATCGTGGAACATGTGGGAGCCATCATGGGTATCCAGATCCCGCTGTTGGTTATTGACCGGAGAACGTCTCGGTCATGTCTACATGTCTCCCGAACCCGTAGGGTCTACACACTTAAGGTTCGATGACGCTAGGGTTATAAAGGAAGTTTGTATGTGGTTACCGAATGTTGTTCGGAGTCCCGGATGAGATCCCGGACGTCACGAGGAGTTCCGGAATGGTCCGGAGGTAAAGATTTATATATGGGAAGTCCTATTTTGGCCACCGGAAAATGTTCGGGATTTTTCGGTATTGTACCGGGAAGGTTCTAGAAGGTTCCGGAGTGGGGCCCACCTGCATGGGGGGACCCACATGGACGTGGGTAGTGGGGGCAAGGCCCCACACCCCTGGTCAAGGCGCACCAAGATCCCCCCTTAGAAGGAATAAGATCATATCCCGAAGGGATAAGATCAAGATCCCTAAAAAGGGGGGATAACAATCGGTGGGGAAGGAAATAATGAGATTTCTTTCCTCCCACCTTGGCCAACGCCCCAATGGACTTGGAGGGCAAGAAACCAGCCCCTCCACCCCTATATATAGTGGGGAGGCGCATGGGAGCTATACACGAAGTTCTGGCACAGCCCTACCTCTCTCCCTACTCCTCCTCTCCCATGGTGCTTGGCGAAGCCCTGCTGGATTGCCACGCTCCTCCACCACCACCACGCCGTTGTGCTGCTGTTGGATGGAGTCTTCCTCAACCTCTCCCTCTCTCCTTGCTGGATCAAGGCGTGGGAGACGTCACCGGGCTGTACGTGTGTTGAACGCGGAGGTGCCGTCCGTTCGGCACTAGGATCATCGGTGATTTGAATCACGACGAGTACGACTCCATCAACCCCGTTCACTTGAACGCTTCCGCTTAGCGATCTACAAGGGTATGTAGATGCACTCTCTTTCTACTCGTTGCTGGTCTCTCCATAGATAGATCTTGGTGACACGTAGGAAAATTTTGAATTTCTGCTACGTTCCCCAACAGTGGCATCATGAGCTAGGTCTATTGCGTAGATTCTTTGCACGAGTAGAACACAAAGTAGTTGTGGGCGTTGATGTTGTTCAATATGCTTACCGTTACTAGTCCAATCTTGTTTCGACGGTATTGTGGGATGAAGCGGCCCGGACCGACCTTACACGTACTCTTACGTGAGACAGGTTCCACCGATTGACATGCACTTGGTGCATAAGGTGGCTAGCGGGTGCCAGTCTCTCCCACTTTAGTCGGAACGGATTCGATGAAAAGGGTCCTTATGAAGGGTAAATAGCAATTGGCATATCACGTTGTGGTCTTGCGTAGGTAAGAAACGTTCTTGCTAGAAACCCATAGCAGCCACGTAAAACATGCAACAACAATTAGAGGACGTCTAACTTGTTTTTGCAGGGTATGCTATGTGATGTGATATGGCCAAGAAGAATGTGATGAATGATATGTGATGTATGAGATTGATCATGTTCTTGTAATAGGATTCACGACTTGCATGTCGATGAGTATGACAACCGGCAGGAGCCATAGGAGTTGTCTTTATTTATTGTATGACCTGCGTGTCATTGAAGAACGCCATGTAAACTACTTTACTTTATTGCTAAACGCGTTAGTCATAGAAGTAGAAGTAGTCGTTGGCGTGACAACTTCATGAAGACACGATGATGGAGATCATGATGATGGAGATCATGGTGTCGTGCCGGTGACGATGATGATCATGGAGCCCCGAAGATGAAGATCAAAAGGAGCAAAATGATATTGGCCATATCATGTCACTATTTGATTGCATGTGATGTTTATCATGTTTATGCATCTTGTTTGCTTAGGACGACGGTAGTAAATAAGATGATCCCTTACAAAATTTCAAGAAGTGTTCTCCCCTAACTGTGCACCGTTGCTACAGTTCGTCGCTTCTAAGCACCACGTGATGATCGGGTGTGATGGATTCTTACGTTCACATACAACGGGTGTAAGACAGTTTTACACAGCGAAAACACTTAGGGTTAACTTGACGAGCCTAGCATGTGCAGACATGGCCTCGGAACACGGAGACCGAAAGGTCGAGCATGAGTCGTATGGTAGATACGATCAACATGAAGATGTTCACCGATGATGACTAGTCCGTCTCACGTGATGATCGGACACGGCCTAGTTGACTCGGATCATGTGATCACTTAGATGACCAGAGGGATGTCTATCTAAGTGGGAGTTCATAAGATGAACTTAATTATCCTGAACATAGTCAAAAGACCTTTTGCAAATTATGTCGTAAGCTCGCGCTTTAGTTCCACTGTTTAGATATGTTCCTAGAGAAAATATAGTTGAAAGTTGATAGTAGCGATTATGCGATCAGTAGAAAGCTTATGTCCTTAATGCACCGCTCAGTGTGCTGAACCCCAACGTCGTTTGTCGATGTTGCGAACATCGGACATACACGTTTTGATAACTACGTGATAGTTCAATTAAATGGTTTAAGTAGAGGCACCAAAGACGTTTTCGAAACGTCGCGGAACATATGAGATGTTTCGAGGGCTGAAATTGGGATTTCAGGCTCGTGCCCACGTCAAGAGGTATAAGACCTCCGACGATTTTCTTAGCCTGCAAACTAAGGGAGAAAAGCTCAATCGTTGAGCTTGTGCTCAGATTGTCTGAGCACAACAATCACTTGAATCGAGTGGGAGTTGATCCTCCAGATGAGATAGTGATGTTTCCCCAAAGTCATTGCCACCAAGCTGCTAGAGCTTCGTGATTAACTATAACATATCAGGGATAGATATGATGATCCTTGAAATATTCATGATGTTTGACACCGCGAAAGTAGAAATCAAGAAGGAGCATCAATTGTTGATGGTTGGTGAAACCACTAGTTTCAAGAAGGGCAAGGGAACAAAGGGATACTTCATGAAACGGCAATTCAGCTGCTGCTCTAGTGAAGAAACCCAAGGTTGAACCCAAACCCGAGACTAAGTGCTTCTGTAATAAGGGGAACAACCACTGGAGCAGCATTACCCTAGATACTTGGTAGATGAGAAGGCTGGCAAGGTCGATAGAAGTATATTGGATATACATTATGTTAATGTGTACTTTACTAGTACTCCTAGTAGCACCAGGGTATTGGATACCGGTTCGGTTGCTAAGTGTTAGTAACTCGAAATAAAAGCTACGGAATAAACGGAGACTAGCTAAAGGTGAGCTGACGATATATGTTGGAAGTGTTTCCAAGGTTGATATGATCAAGCATCGCACGCTCCCTCTACCACCGAGATTGGTGTTTGCGTTGAGCATAGACATGATTGGATTATGTCTATCGCAATACGGTTATTCATTTAAGGAGAATAATGGTTACTCTATTTTTGAATAATACCTTCAATGGTCTTGCACCTAAAGGAATGGTTTATTGAATCTCGGTCGTAGTGATACACATTTTCATGCCAAAAGATATAAGATAGTAATGATAGTACCACTTACTTGTGGCACTGCCATGTAAGTCATAATGGTATAAAACGCATGAAGAAGCTCCATGTTGATGGATCTTTGGACTCACTCGTTTTTGAAAAGTTTGAGACATGCGAACCATGTCTATTGGTGTATATGCATGAAGAAACTCCATGCAAATGGATCGTTCGGACTCACTTGATTTTGAATCACTTGAGATATGCAAATCATACCACATGGGCAAGATGACTGAAAAGCCTCATTTTCAGTAAGATGGAACAAGATAGCAACTTGTTGGAAGTAACACATTTTGATGTGTGCAGTCGAATGAGTGCTGAGGCATGCAGTGAATATCATTATGTTCTTACTTCACAGATGATTCGAGTAAATGTTGAGTATATTTACTTGATGAAACACAAGTCTGAATTATTGAATGGTTCAAGTAATTTCAGAGTGAAGTAGCAGATCATTGTGACAAGAGGATAAAATGTCTATGATATGATCATAGAGATGAATATCTGAGTTACGAGTTTTGGCACACAATTAAGACATTGTGGAAATTGTTTCGCAATTAATACCGCCTGGAACACCATAATGTGATGGTGTGTCCGAACATCATAGTTGCACCCTATTGGATATGGTGCGTACCATGATGTCTCTTATCGAATTACCACTATCGTTCATGGGTTAGGCATTAGAGACAACCACATTCACTTTAAATAGGGCACCACGTAATTCCGATGAGATGACACCGTATGAATTATGGTTTAGAGAAACCTAAGTTGTCGTTTCTTAAAAGTTTGGGGCTGCGACGCTTATATGAAAAAGTTTCAGGTTGATAAGCTCGAACCCAAAGCGGATAAAATGCATCTTCATAGGAAACCCAAAACAGTTGGGTATACCTCCTAATTCAGATCCGAAAGCAATATGGATTGTTTCTAGAATCGGGTCCTTTCTCGAGGAAAAGTTTCTCTCGAAAGAATTGAGTGGGAGGATGGTGGAGACTTGATGAGGTTATTGAACCGTCTCTTCAACTAGTGTGTGACAGGGCACAGGGAGTTGTTCCTGTGGCACCTACACCAATTGAAGTGGAAGCTTATGATATTGATCATGAAACTTCGGATCAAGTCACTCCCAAACCTCGTAGGATGACAAGGATGCGTACTACTTCAGAGTGGTACGTAATCCTGTCTTGAAGGTCATGTTGCTAGACAACAATGAACCTACGAGCTATGGAGAAGCGATGGTGGGCCCGGATTCCGATAAATGGCTTGAGGCCATAAAATCCGAGAGAGGATCCATGTATGAAAACAAAGTGTAGACTTTGGCAGAACGGCTCGATGGTCGTAAGGCTAATGAGTACAGATGGATTTCAAAAGGAAGACGGACAATGATGGTAAATGTCACCATTAAGAAAGCTCGACTTGTCGTTAAGATGTTTTCCGACAAGTTCAAGGAGTTGACTACGATGAGATTTTCTCACTCGTAGCGATGCTAAGAGTCTGTTGGAATTATATTAGCGATTACTGCATTATTTATGAAATCTTGCAGATAGGATGTCAAAACATTGTTTCCTCGACGATTTTAATGAGGAAAGGTTGTATGTGATACAACCGGAAGGTTTTGTCAATCCCGAAAGATGCTAATAAGTATGCAAAGCTCCAGCAATCCTTCTAAGGACTGGAGTGAGCATCTCGGAGTTGGAATGTATGCTTTGATGATGATCAAAAATTTTGGGTTTGTACAAAGTTTATGAGAAACTTGTATTTCCAAAGAAGTGAGTGGGAGCACTATAGAATTTCTGATGAGTATATGTTGTTGACATATTGTTGATCAGAAATGACGTAGAATTTCTGGAAAGCATATAGGGTTATTTTGAAAGTGTTTTTCAATGGAAAGCCTGGATTAAGCTACTTGAACATTGAGCATCAAGATCTATAAGGATAGATCAAAATGCTTAATAATACTTTCAAATGAGCACATACCTTGACATGATCTTGAAGGTGTTCAAGATGGACCAGTCAAAGAAGGAGTTCTTGCCTGAGTTGTAAGGTACGAAGTTAAGACTTAAAGCTCGACCACGGCAGAATAGAGAGAAAGGACGAAGGTCGTCCCCTATGCTTAAGACGTAGGCTCTTCAGTATGCTATGCTGTGTACCGCACCTGAAGTGTGCCTTGCCATGAGTCAGTCAAGGGGTACAAGAGTGATCCAAGAATGGCTCACAGGACAGCGGTCAAAGTTATCCTTAGTAACTAGTGGACTAAGGAATTTTCTCGATTATGGAGGTGGTAAAAGAGTTCGTCGTAAAGGTTACGACGATGCAAGCTTGACACCTATCCGGATAGCTCTGAGTAGAGAGACCGGATACATATAATGGAGCAATAATTTAGAATAGCTCCAAGTAGAACAGTTGTTTGGAATAGCTCCAAATAGAGCGTGGTAGCTGCATCTAGGAGATGACATAGAGATTTGTAAAGCACACACGGATCTGAAAGGTTCAGACCCGTTGACTAAAACCTCTCTCACAAGCAACATGATCAAACATAAAACTCATTGAGTGTTAATCACATAGTGATGTGAACTAGACTACTGACTCTAGTAAACTCTTGGGTATTAGTCACATGGCGATGTGACCTGTGAGTGTTAATCACATGGCGATGTGAACTAGATTATTGACTCTAGTGCAAGTGGGAGACTGTTGGAAATATGCCCTAGAGGCAATAATAAAAGTATTATTATTATATTTCCTTGTTCATGATAATTGTCTTTTATTCATGCTATAACTGTATTATCCGGAAATCGTAATACACGTGTGAATACATAGACCACAATATGTCCCTAGTGAGCCTCTAGTTGACTAGCTCGTTGTGATCAACAGATAGTCATGGTTTCCTGGCTATGGACATTGGATGTCGTTGATAACGGGATCACATCATTAGGAGAATGATGTGATGGACAAGACCCAATCCTAAGACTAGCACAAAAGATCGTGTAGTTCATTTGCTAGAGCTTTGCCAATGTCAAGTATCTCTTCCTTCGACCATGAGAGCGTGTAACTCCTGGATACCGTAGGAGTGCTTTGGGTGTATCAAACGTCACAACGTAACTGGGTGACTATAAAGGTGCACTACAGGTATCTCCGAAAGTATCTATTGTTTTATGCGGATCGAGACTGGGATTTGTCACTCCGTGTAAACGGAGAGGTATCTCTGGGCCCACTCGGTAGGACATCATCATATGCGCAATGTGACCAAGGAGTTGATCACGGGATGATGTGTTACGGAACGAGTAAAGTGACTTGCCGGTAACGAGATTGAACAAGGTATTGGATACCGACGATCGAATCTCGGGCAAGTAACATACCGATAGACAAAGGGAATTGAATACGGGATTGATTAAGTCCTTGACATCGTGGTTCATCCGATGAGATCATCGTGGAACATGTGGGAGCCATCATGGGTATCCAGATCCCGCTGTTGGTTATTGACCGGAGAACGTCTCGGTCATGTCTACATGTCTCCCGAACCCGTAGGGTCTACACACTTAAGGTTCGATGACGCTAGGGTTATAAAGGAAGTTTGTATGTGGTTACCGAATGTTGTTCGGAGTCCCGGATGAGATCCCGGACGTCACGAGGAGTTCCGGAATGGTCCGGAGGTAAAGATTTATATATGGGAAGTCCTATTTTGGCCACCGGAAAATGTTCGGGATTTTTCGGTATTGTACCGGGAAGGTTCTAGAAGGTTCCGGAGTGGGGCCCACCTGCATGGGGGGACCCACATGGACGTGGGTAGTGGGGGCAAGGCCCCACACCCCTGGTCAAGGCGCACCAAGATCCCCCCTTAGAAGGAATAAGATCATATCCCGAAGAGATAAGATCAAGATCCCTAAAAAGGGGGGATAACAATCGGTGGGGAAGGAAATAATGAGATTTCTTTCCTCCCACCTTGGCCAACGCCCCAATGGACTTGGAGGGCAAGAAACCAGCCCCTCCACCCCTATATATAGTGGGGAGGCGCATGGGAGCTATACACGAAGTTCTGGCACAGCCCTACCTCTCTCCCTACTCCTCCTCTGCCATGGTGCTTGGCGAAGCCCTGCTGGATTGCCACGCTCCTCCACCACCACCACGCCGTTGTGCTTCTGTTGGATGGAGTCTTCCTCAACCTCTCCCTCTCTCCTTGCTGGATCAAGGCGTGGGAGACGTCACCGGGCTGTACGTGTGTTGAACGCGGAGGTGCCGTCCGTTCGGCACTAGGATCATCGGTGATTTGAATCACGACGAGTACGACTCCATCAACCCCGTTCACTTGAACGCTTCCGCTTAGCGATCTACAAGGGTATGTAGATGCACTCTCTTTCTACTCGTTGCTGGTCTCTCCATAGATAGATCTTGGTGACATGTAGGAAAATTTTGAATTTCTGCTACGTTCCCCAACAGCGCTCCCAGCTAAAAATGAAACTCGAAGGATGTCACCTGATGATGCTGAAGATGGAGGGATGCTGAAGTAGTGGACGGCATGCGCTGCGGGAGACGATCTTCACGAGCTCCCAGGCCCAGGGGCCTCGGGAGGCTCCAGAGGCGCTGGCGACTCCTCGCGGACCATCTCCATCTCTGCCAGGACTGCGGAATGCCTGACCGCCTGAGCCTCCAAGATGCTCCTCATGAGGCGCTGACGCACCGCAGCCACGTTCGGTAGGCCGTAAGGCATGCGAACATAGCTGTGGGGAGGGCTTTCGCAGTGCCCCACGCGTGAGGGCCAGAGGCGCTCCTGAGAGGCGGCTCGGTTTAGTCCTGGTATGTCAATGCAGACGCGCAGCCCACCATCCTTGCCTGGATGGGTTGCTACGGCGGGCAAGCGGCGGCTGCCACTCATGACTTCTGACTCCTGCAGCTCCTGAATGATCTCGCTGATGAATTCCTGAGGGTTTGGCCCTCCTTGCCTTGCTTCCTCCTGAGGGAAACATGCGTTGAAGCACGCCTCCAAGTGGTGCCCGAGCGCCTCCCTTGTAATCTTAGCAAAGTCGATGGCCCTCTAGAAGAGAGCCCCCGAGCCCTACTCGAGGAGGGCGTCGGGCGCGCCTTCCTATGCGACAGAAGGAGGTGCCCCCTGAACGACGCGGACCCTGAGGGGCCTACCTCCCGAGGGGTCAGACCAGGCGATGTCTTCTTCTACTTAGGAGCAGCCTCGGGGGGGCCTCCCGTTCTTGTGATCTGGGTCTTCAATTGATGCGACTTGGAAGGCACGTTCCAGGGAACACACATCGTCTCTCTCTTCACAAGGCACAGTGATGACTCCGCCGCTTCCCGGCATCTTGAGGACATTGTAGCCGTGATGGGTCACAGCCATGAACTTGGCCAGGGCTGGGTACCCGAGGATGGCGTTGTACGGCAGGCGGATGTGAGCGATGTCGAAGTCAATGAGCTCGGTGCGGTAGTTGTCGCGCTTCCCGAAGGTGACAGGAAGGCGGACCTGCCCTATCGGAACCATGGAACCATCAGTGACTCCTGAGAAAGGCTTGGTTGGCTGCAGCTGATTGTAGGGCACTTAGAGATTGTTGAACGTTTCGACGGATAGGACATTGAGCCCTGCTCCGCCATCGATGAGGGTCCTGGTGACTTTTCACATTGTTGATGATTGGGGAACAAAGCATCAGGAGGACTCCTGATGTGGCCGCGCACTTGAGCTGATCCGCTGAGTTGAACGTGATAGCGCACGATGACCACCTGAGAGGGCGTGCGGCTTCAAGCTTGGGGAGGATTGCATTCACTTCGCGAGCAAACTGCTTGAAGATGCGTTGAGAGGCCGGGGCTTGTGCGCCGCCCAAGATGCAAGCGATTGCGTGCGGCTCCTGGAATCCTCCAGCCCCCTCGTCCTGGTGATGGTCTTCGTTCCTCCTTGGCTATGGTGGCAGAGAAGGGAGGACCACATTGCCTTATGGGCGATCCTCGCGAGGCTGATCCCTCCAACCCCCCTCGCGAGGTGGGTCCCTCCAACCTCCCTCACGAGGCTGGTCCTGCCAGCGGTCCTCGCGAGGTCGGTCACGCCACCCTTGGCGAGGGCCACGGTCTTCCCATCGTCCTCCACCTCTTCCTCCTCCTCGGCTATAGCCCCTGTCGTTGCGCTCGGGGCGTCGGCCGGCACGCACGTCCCACACGGCTCTGAGCTCTTGGCATTCGTTAGTGTTGTGGGTGTGGAGGTCGTGGTACACGCAGTACCGGCTGCCCTTGGATGACTCAGGCTGATCCCTGCCTCGCTTGGTGTCTAGCTCTGCTGCAAGCATGGCAGTCCCCTTGCGCTTCACGTCCTTGGTCTTGGGCTTCTTCTCTTCTGGGTCAGCAGCTGGCAGCTCGAGGAGGGACAGGCGCCCTTCCTCAGCCCTAGCGCACTTGGTCGCCAGATTGAATAGCTCCAGGGAGGTGCACAGGTCTTCATGGATTGCGAGCTCCTCCTTCATCTTGACGTCACGCACACCGTCGGAGAAGGCTGAGATGATGGCCTCCTCAGACACCTTGGGGATCTTAAGGCGGGCGCTGTTGAAGCGCTGGATGAACTTCTACAGGGTCTCCCCCTGCTGCTGCTTGATGCGGTGCAAGTCGCTCATGGCCGGAGGCCGGTCGCGGGTGCCTTGGAAGTTGGCGATGAATCGGGTGCGCATCTCGTCCCAGGAGGATATCGTGCCTGGAGCCAGGTTCAGGAGCCAGGTGCGGGCGCCGTCCTTGAGCGCCATGGGGAACTAGTTCGCCATGACCTTCTCGTCCCCGTTGGCGGCTTCGATGCCCAGCTCGTAGAGCTGGAGGAACTCAGCAGGGTTAGTGATGTCTACTACACAACCTTCTTCTTGTAGACGTTGTCGGGCCTGCAAGTGCACAGGTTTGTAGGACAGTAGCAAATTTCCCTCAAGTGGATGACCTAAGGTTTATCAATCCGTAGGAGGCGTAGGATGAAGATGGTCTCTCTCAAACAACCCTGCAACCAAATAACAAAGAGTCTCTTGTGTCCCCAACACACACAATACAATGGTAAATTGTATAGGTGCACTAGTTTGGCGAAGAGATGAAGATACAAGTGCAAAATAGATAGTAGATATGGGTTTTTGTAATCTGAAATAATAAAAACAGCAAGGTAGCGAGCGGTAAAAATGAGCGTAAACGGTATTACAATGATAGGAAACAAGGCCTAGGGTTCATACTTTCACTAGTGTAAGTTCTCTCAACAATAATAACATATATAGAACATATGACAAGCCCTCAACATGCAACAAAGAGTCACTCCAAAGCCACTAATAGCGGAGAACAAACGTAGAGATTATGCTCGAGTACGAAACCACCACAAAGCTATTCTTTCGGATCGATCTATAAAAGAGTTCGTACTAGAATAACACCTTAAGACACAAATCAACCAAAACCCTAATGTCACCTAGATACTCCATTGTCACCTCAAGTATCCGTGGGCATGATTATACGATATGCACCACACAATCTCAGATTCATCCAACCAACATAAAAGTACTTCAAAGAGTACCCCAAAGCTACTACCGGAGAGTCAAGAACGTGTGCCAACTCCTATGCATAGGTTCCCAAGTGTCACAAAACTCGCAAGTTGATCACCAAAACATACATCAAGTGGATCAATAGAATAACCCATTGTCACCACGGTTATCCCACGCAAGACATACATCAAGTTTTCATAAAAGACTCAATCCGATAAGATAACTTCAAAGGGGAAACTCAATTCATCACAAGAGAGTAGAGGGGGAGAAACATCATAAGATCGAACTACAATAGCAAAGCTCGGGATACATCAAGATCGTGCCTTGGAGGAACACGAGAGAGAACACGAGAGAGAGAGAGAGATCAAACACATAGCTACTGGTACATACCCTCAGCCCCGAGGGTGAACTACTCCCTCCTCATCATGGATAGCGCCGGGATGATGAAGATGGCCTCCGATGATGGGATCCCCCTCCGGCAGGGTGCGGGAACAGGGTCCCGATTGGTTTTTGGTGGCTATAGAGGCTTGCGGCGACGGAACTCCCGATCTATTTTCTGTTTTGGAAGTTTTAGGGTACGTAGGTATATATGGGTGCAGGGGGTACGTCGATGGACCTCCGGGTGGCTCACGAGGTAGGGGGCGCGCCCAGGGGGGCATGCCCTCCACCCTCATGGGCAGCCCGGGACTCCCCTGGCGTGCACTCCAAGCCCATCAGGTTGGTTTCCTTCCAAAATTAACTTCTCCAGTTGATTTCGTTCCGTTTTGACTCCGTCTGATATTCCTTTTCCTCGAAACACTGAAATAGGCATAAAACAGCAAATCTGGGCTGGGCCTCCGGTTAATAGGTTAGTCCCAAAAATAATGTAAAAGTGGATAATAAAGCCCAACAATGCCTAAAACATTAGATAAAGTAGCATGGAGCAATAAAAAATTATAGATACATTGGAGACGTCTCAGTCAGCCGTGCCATCGTAGCGCGGGGCAGGTGTGGCTTGAACTTGCCCGGCCAGGCCACGCTGCGCAACTCGGTGGAGAAGGCAAGGTAGCCTGCAGTGGCCGCGGGAGCCCTTTGGTGACAGAGAGCTTGATCTTGCAGGTCTCTGTGCGCTGCGGCCAGGTGCAGCACGGGGTCTTGATGCACCGGAGCAGGTGCGCGTTCATGCTGGGCCGGCGCGGGGAGCACGCGGGCAACTTCTTGGGGACGAGGGATTTCTTGGCATCTCTTCTCTTGTTGTGTTGGTGCCGGATGGAGTGGGTTCCTCCCCGGGGCCATGCGCCTTGGGGCCAGGGCGCCTTCTTGAGGGGGAGGCGGCTGAGGCGCCCCCGGAGCTTTGTCGCCCGCGCAGGGTGGGGCGCGGTGCAACGAGAGGGATGGTGCAGGGGAGCCCCCAGCAGCGCTGATGAGCTCGGTGATGCGGGCGAGCCACTCGTCGTAGAGGTCGTCGACGGGACGATAGTGCAGGAGCTCCCGCGCCAGGACCAGCGCGTGTGTGCGTCCACAGGAACGCGACAGGCATGGGACGATGAGCCAGCCGGAGTCAGCGACGGAGTGGCGGTGCGGCCTTCTCGCCGCATTGATGGGTGCAGGGACAACGCCTGCTGTTCGTTCCCTGCCGGGCCGGTGGCGGCGTTGACGGCAGGCGACGGGGAACGACGGGGGCACCCGCCGACGGGGGTCGTCTGGGCGACGCGAGTGGCGAGAGCGGCCCGGCGCTCGGCGCGGGCGCGACGTGCGTCTGACATGGATGGGATGGGCGATGGAAACACAAGGCGACGGAAGGCAGATTCCGGCACACCCCTACCTGGAGCGCCAAATGTCGGATTTTGGGTTCTGGCAGACCCTTGAGGTTTGAACACTGGGGTGCACGCGGAGATCACACCCCCAGCCTACTCATGTCTCACCGCCTCGCTAGGATCTAAAACTACACGAAGAACAACACAAAGGACACGAGATTTATACTGGTTCAGGCCACCATTGTGGTGTAATACCCTACTCCAGTTTGTGGTGTGTGGATTGCCTCTGGGGCTGATGAGGAATAGTACAAGCGAAGAACAGCCTCGCGAGGGTCTGTTCTTGGTTGAGGCGATGAACTGCTAGGGGAGTTCAGTCGCCTCTCTCTTTGTGTCTTGGATGCGGATCCGATCTGATCTCTCGATGCCTTCCCACTGTGGGTGGCTAGTCCTATTTATAGGCGAAGGCCCCGGGACTCTTCCCAAATATTGAGCGGGAAGGGCGCCAACAATTGGCCATTTTGAAGGGGAACACCTAGTACACATATCCTGACTAAAGTTGGTCCTCGCCTGCCAAAGACCCTGACGATGACGCTGGCTTGGGCTCCACGATGACCTCCGTTCTGCCGTCCTGCTGGTCTTGGTCTTGTTGCACCGAAATGGTTACCTTCGCTTGATCTGCGCTTGCCCCCTTTGCACAAAAGGGGAAACAAGGACTGTGCGTAGGCCGGCGCCTGCCTGGCGCCCGCCTGGCCTTGGTTGTCATGGCTTGCATCATGGGCACCTCATGAGGTACCCCGCCTTGATCTCTCCGCCTCCTCGCGAGCCAGCCTGACGAGGCCGTGCCCGAGGAAGCCTCCTGTCGTCCTTCCCCGCGAGGCTTGGCCCCTCGCGAGGGTCTTGAGCATGTGCTGATGAAGATGGGCCGTACTGGGCCACTCCTTGAGCCACGCCATAGGCCGCAGGAAGGCAAGTCTGGGTACCCTCGTTCCCCAGAATGCCGACAGCGACATATCAGAATTCATAGCAGTAGCAGGTTTAGGTGTCGCAAGCCTACTAATAATGGAAGGAGAATCTAGTGCAGAGCTAGATGGTAGTTCCTTACCTCCCCTCGTAGTTGAGGGCAAAATCTTGGTTTTAGCGTCTTTCAAGTTCTTCATAGTGATCAACAGATATAAATCCCAAGTGACTCAGAGAATAGAGCTATGCTCCCCGGCAACAGCGCCAGAAATTAGTCTTGATAACCCACAAGTGTAGGGGATCGCAACAGCTTTCGAGGGTGAAGTACAACCCAAATTTATTGATTCGACACAAGGGGAGCCAAAGAATATTCTTGAGTATTAGCAGTTGAGTTGTCAATTCAACCAGACCTGGATAACTTAGTATCTGCAACAAGGTATTTAGTAGCAAAGGAGTATGATAGTAATGGTAACAGTAGCAAAAGTAAAGATAAATGTTTTTGGGTTTTTGTAGTAGTTTGTAACAGTAGCAACGGAAAAGTAAATAAGCGAAGAACAATATATGAAAAGCTCGTAGGCAATGGATCAGTGATGGATAATTATGCCGGATGCGATTCCTCATGTAACATCTATAACATAGGGTGACACAGAACTAGCTCCAATTCATCAATGTAATGTAGGCATGTATTCCGTAAATAGTCATACGTGCTTATGGAAAAGAACTTGCATGACATCTTTTGTCCTACCCTCCCGTGGAAGCGGGGTCCTAGCGGAAACTAAGGTAAATTAAGGCCTCCTTTTAATACAGAACCGGAACAAAGCATTAGCACAAAGTGAATACATGAACTCCTCAAACTACGGTCATCACCGAGAAGTATCCCGATTATTGTCACTTCGGGATTGTCGGATCATAACACATAATAGGTGACTATAGACTTGCAAGATAGGATCAAGAACACACATATATTCATGAAAACATAATAGGTTCAGATCTGAAATCATGGCACTCGGGCCCTAGTGACAAGCATTAAGCATAGCAAAGTCATAGCAACATCAATCTCAGAACATAGTGGATACTAGGGATCAAACCCTAACAAAACTAACTTGATTACATTGTAAATCTCATCCAACCCATCACCGTCCAGCAAGCCTACGACGGAATTACTCACGCACGGCGGTGAGCATCATGAAATTGGTGATGGAGGATGGTTGATGATGACGACGGCGACGAATCCCCCTCTCCGGAGCCCCGAATGGACTCCGGATCAGCCCTCCCGAGAGAGATTATGGCTTGGCGGCGGCTCCGTGTTGTAAAACGCGATGAAACTTTCTCTCTGATTTTTTTCTCCCCGAAACGGAAATTATGGAGTTGGAGTTGAGGTCGGTGGAGGTCCAGGGGGGCCACGAGATATGGGGGCGTGCCCTAGGGGGGGCGCGCCCCCTGTCTCGTGGACATGCCCTGGGCCCCCTGATGTATTTCTTTCGCCCAGAAATTCTTATTAAATCCAAAAAGTGCCTCCGTGGATTTTCAGGACATTCCGAGAACTTTTCTTTTCTACAAATAAAACAACATCATGGCAGTTCTGCTGAAAACAGCGTCAGTCCGGGTTAGTTTCATTCAAATCATGCAAATTAGAGTCCAAAACAAGGGCAAAAGTGTTTGGAAAAGTAGATACATTGGAGATGTATCAGTGGCATGACGCACTTGCTGGTGGTAGTGGACAAATTCACCAAGTGGATCGAGGCAAGACCAATCAAGAAACTGGACGGGCCAACAGCCATCCGGTTCATCAAGGACATAGCGGTGCACTACGGCATGTCGAACAGCATCATCATCGACAACTTCACCAACTTCACCAAGGGCGCGCTCGAACAATACTGCTCCGTCTCCGGCATTCGCCTCGACCTAGCCTCCGTTGCGCATCTGAAGTCCAACGGGCAGGTTGAGCGGGCCAACGGACTCATCCTGTCCGGCGTCAAGCCGCGACTCGTCGAACCACTTATCTGCTCATCCGGCAGCTGGCCCGACGAGTTGCCGGCCGTTCTCTGGAGTCTTTGCACCACGTCGAATCGGTCGACCGGGTTCACCCCGTTCTTCCTCGTTTATGGATCCGAAGCCGTCAACCCGACCGACGTCGAGATCGACTCGCTGCGCGTCGTGATGTACACCGAAGCCAAAGCCAGAGAAGCACGCGAAGATGGCGTTGACCTGCTCAAAGAAGTGCGCCTCCTGGCGCTCAGCCGTTCGGCCATCTACCAGCAAGGCCCGAGGCACTACCACAGCAAGAAGATCAAGACCCTTGCATTCCGTGAGGGCGACCTCGTCCTCCGACTCGTCCAACAGCAAGCAGGCCAGCACAAGCTGTCCCCTCCTTGCAAGGGCCCATTCATCGTGATCAGGGCCTTGCGCGATCACAACGCCTACTACCTCATTGACGCACGAAGGTCAAAGAAGCACAAGAGAGACACCGCCGGCGAAGAAACGACCCGGCCGTGGAACGCGGAACTCCTCCGTCCGTTTTACAGTTAGCCACATGAATGTATGTATCATCACCTTTTGTAAACGCATGAAACTACAGGGCTCCCGAGCGAGACTCGTGGGATGCCTTTTGTCGACCAATTTATTGTGTCTCTACTTTCTCGCATCACCATGCCACTGAACCCGGACACCGGCTCGACCAGCTCGACCCAGGGGCTCAGGCGCTGGCCGGCTCGATCGCCACCCCTCTGCCTTACTTGGTGATTCCTAATACAGTAAGGTTGCCGCGGTCCCCCACTTCACCTAAAAGGCACAGATCCGGCTTCCGATGTCGGCCGGCAAGCACAACGGGCGAAAGAACCTTCATGCTTCAAATGCCAAGTCAAAGGCCGCCGGGTCGATCAACCCGGCCCGTCACACAGATACTAGATAGCCGCACGACTGGCTGCTCGCCAACCGGCTTCGCCGGATTGCCGCCAGCCGGCCTAGTGGGTCTTTCGCTTGCGCTCAACATTTCGAAGGGCCCAATCGAACTCCTTGTCACGGACCGGAGCCTCGTCCATCTGACTCGCGCGCGGGGGGGGGGGGGGGGAGTTGAGAAAGGAAAAGCACGTGAACTTGGTCCAAAAAAGCAGAAGGCGAGAGCGAAAGCACTCACGACATTTACACACAAATATTTAAGAAAGGCCCAAGCCCCGAGTTCATTACACCCTAAAACCCCCAGTGGGTGGGTGGACCTGCTACTTAACAAATTTTACAGAGTGTCTCAGGCATCTCCAGCGCCACGTCATGACGTCGACGGCTCTCCCCTGGCGGCCTCCGGGTCTAGCGAGGCGCCGGTGTCCTCCTCGGCATCCGCGTCGCGGTAGACGCCCGTCTCCTCCGAGCTCCCCTCCAGATCGTGGAGAAACAAGCCGTAGTCGTCGCCATCCACGGCCCCGCCGGTTCCGTCTGCTCTGGGTGGAACTCGTCGTGGAAGGCAAACTCGGCGATATAGCTGGCCCGGGAGGCGATCCGGCCGGCTTGCTCCTGCAGCAACTCCTCCGAGCCGGCCCACTGGCCCATCAGCGCGTCCAGCTGAAGGTACGGATGCCAAGACAACGCGAACCGGAGCGCCATCTCCGTGCCGGCATGAGCGGCGGAGATGCGCCACTCGCCAA
Organism: Triticum aestivum; assembly: GCF_018294505.1. Taxonomy (NCBI): domain Eukaryota; kingdom Viridiplantae; phylum Streptophyta; class Magnoliopsida; order Poales; family Poaceae; genus Triticum; species Triticum aestivum. The sequence goes on along the minus strand of NC_057813.1, from coordinate 99,326,537 downwards.
GGCGATCCGGCCCCATCTCCAACCAGCGCGCCAGGAGCGTAAAGCTGCTCGGCTGGACGGAGTCCGGCCAAAGGGCCGGCGTCGTCGCAGTGCCGGCCCGGGATAGCCGTTCCATCTGCGTTTCCAAGACCAACAGGCGGGCCTTAGCGGCGGCAATGATCTTCGGGAAGGTCCAGGCCACCCTCGGATCTGTCCCGGACCCAGCGACGCCGGTCGGGTCGCGCTGATAGCAGACGGCTTCCTCCGCCAACTGTTGCGTCTCCAGGAAGGCCCCTGCCACAGAATATGAAGCAAATTAGAAGAAGAACAACAAGGAAGAAAGGCCGGATCCCGACTCGGCAAATTACAAGAAAAAGCACTTAGTCGAGAAGGACTCTTCCAGGTGCTGCGCTTCGAGCAACATACCACGCCGCTCCCGTTCAATGGCACGGTTGCGCTCCTCGAGCGCCTTCTCCAGGTTGGCCGCCTTCGCAAGGGTCGCCTTCAGCTCGGCGTCCTTGTCGTCGGCTGCCTTCTCGGCCGCCTCGCGATGACGGGCCTCGTCCTGCCGGGCCCCCTCAGTCATGGTGACCTGCCCCCGCAGGCGATCCACCTCGGCCTAGAGCTGGTCCTTGTCATCGGCCAGCTGGCCGCGCTGCTGGTCTGCCTCCACCAGGGCCTGATGCGTCTCCACCACCTTGGCGGCTTCCGCCTTAAGGAGCTCCACCTCGGCGTCAAGGCGGCTCTTGTGACCCGCCAGCTGCTCATACAGCCAATTGGCCTCATCAAGAGACCGCTAGGCCGCGGCCACCTCCACCATCGCCCGCGCCGCCTCAATGCCAAGACGACCAGTGTTGGCAACGAGCTGGCCATAGTGATGACCGGCCCGGAGCAGACGAGTCCGCAATGACAGCACCTCAGCTACGAAAAAGGAGAGTTCAGGAAATATGAAGACAAGACTTAAGATTTGGCACAACTATTACACAGTTGGCCCAAATCCCGGGGGCTACACCCAGTGGGTGCGCTAGCGCGCCCCCACTAGAAAAGAGCACAAGGATACCTGTGGCGACGCGAAGCTCCTCCTCCTTAGCAGCGAGCTGCTCCTTGAGCTCCGGGTGCTTGCCCAGGAGACGGTTGTAAGCGGCGACCCAGAAGGCGTCGAGATGCTGAAGAAGACAGAAGTCAGAACAAGGCCAACGCTCTAAAGATTCGACCCAACTACTACGTAGTTGGCCCGAACCTCGGGGGCTACACCCAGTGGGTGAGCTGGCGTGCCCCCACAAAAAGAAATTGCAAGGAAAGGCTTACCAGAATGGCACACTCCAGGTCGTGTGTCCGCTCCACCTCGGCCTGGGCGAAGGCCTCAAGCCGGTCCATCCACCCGCGCAGGCGGCGGCTAACGGCGTCCAGTGCTGCCTCCTCCCGGGTCTGAGGCCTGAAGACTACGGTGCCCCGCTCTGCGCCGGCTGCGGCCCGGCGGCCCAGCGCCCTCCCTGCCGGTGCACCAAGGCATGCTCCCCGCTAGCCGCTCCCAACGCGGCCAGCACCTCCTCTGACGCTCCTCCCGGCACCGTCGATGACCCGGACGACGGGACACCCTGCGTCACCACCTTCGGTCCGGAGACCGGGATGGCCTGTTGCACCACCACCGGCCCAGCTGCCGGGGTGGCCTCCGGCACCACCATCCGTGGTGCCTCCTCCAACACAGGCGGCACCTCCGGCACCGCCGCCCGCAGCGCCTCTTCCAAGACAGTGCCACCTCCACCACCATCAGCCCCCGCTCGCTCGACCACGTCGGCCCGTGGCGGGGTATCATTCCCCACCTCCACGACCTCCCGGTCGAGGATCACCACCTCAGCCCGGCCTCCACGGTCGCACCCCCTCGCCGATGATGGCTCAAAGACCGTCGCCGCCACCACCGTGCCCTCCGGCATCTCGCGCCAGGCCAGCTCCGCGCCGGCTCGCGTCGATCCAAGCACGGACCAACACCGCCTCCAACTCTGCCTCGGCCCTGTTCCTATCCTGCCAGGCCAAGGCTTTGGCGTCACTCGGGTCCAGGCCGAGGTCCGAATTGGCCCGTCCCTCCACCTCGGCCTGGTCGGCGAGGTCAGACCGGCTCCTGCGGAACGCGGTCCCTTCGGCGGCTGCGGCTTCCGCCGCCACCCTCGCCAGCGCGATTGGTGACCTGAAGAAGAAGAAAGAATAAGCCAAAAAAGAAAACATGACCAACTCAACAACCGGATGCGTGCGGAAGATAAAGCTTACCCCGACAAGACAGGGACCGGGGTTGGCCTCCCGTGCCAGGCGCCGCGCTTCCTCTTGGCCGACCTGCCGGCCCCGGCTGGGTTCGCCGTGCGCTTCGGGGCCCGGGGTCGCGGCGCGACGCTATCTTTCCTGTGCGGGCGGCTCGGCGCCGCCCCATGTGAAGACCCGGCTCTGCCCACATCGCCGCCTCCCCCGCCCAATGCCACTATGCCAACAACTGGCGTCAGCATCGCCCGCACCATGCCACGGTCAGCAATTCAAGACACATGAAGAAAAACACAAGATATGCCTCCGGCGGTGTACCGGGATATCCAATGAATCAAGAGTGACATGTATGAAAATTATGGGGGTGGCCTTGCCACAAATACGATGTCAACTACTTGATCATGCAAAGAGCAATATGACAATGATGGAGCGTGTCATAATAATAGAATGGTGGAAAGTTGCATGGCAATATATCTCGGAATGGCTATGGAAATGCCATAATAGGTAGGTATGGTGGCTGTTTTGAGGAAGGTAAATAATGGGTGCATGATACCAGCGAAATTTGCGCGGCATATTAGAGGCTAGTAAAGTGGAAGGGTGAGTGTGCGTATATCCATGGACTCACAGTAGTCATTAAGAACTCATATATACTTATTGTAAAAGTTTACTTAGCCCTCGAAGCAAAGTACAACGACGCATGCTCCTAGAGGGATAGATTGGTAGGAAAAGACCATCGCTCTTCCCCGACTGCCACTCATAAGGAAGACAATCAAAAGAGTACCTCCTGCAACAAATTTGTCACACAACTTTTACCATATGTGCATGCTACGGGACTTGCTAACTTCAACACAAGTATTTCTCAATTTCATAATTACCCACTAGCATGACTCTTAACATTACTACCTTTATATCTCAAAACAATTATCAAGCATCAAATTGATCCTAGTGTTTAATGCACTTTCTATCATAGTTTTTATTATACCCAAGTTGGATGCTCATCATTCTAGGACCAAATTTATAACCATAGCAAATACCATGCTGTTATAAAAGACTCTCAAAATAATATAAGTGAAGCATGAGAGGTCAACAATTTCTTCAAAATTAAGCCACCACCATGCTCTAAAAAATATAAGTGAAGCACTAGAGCAAAAACTATCTAGCTCAAAAGATATAAGTGAAGCACATAGAGTATTTTAATAAGTTCTAATCAAGTAGGCTTCTCCTGAAAGGTGGGTACATCAAGGATGACTGTGGTAAACTAAAAAGCAAAGACTAATATCATACAAGACGCTCCAGGCAAAACACATATCATGTGGCAAATAAAAATATAGCTCCAAGTAAAGTTACCGATAGACGAAGACGAAAAAGGGGATGCCTTCCGGGGCATCCCCAAGCTTAGGTTTTTGGTTGTCCTTGAATATCTTGGGGATGCCCATGCCATGGGCATCCCCAAGCTTACGCTTTTGGCTATTCTTGAATAACTTGGGGTGCCATGGGCATCCCCAAGCTTAGGATCTTTCCACTCCTTATTCCATAGTCTATCAAAGCTTTACCCAAAACTTGAAAACTTCACAACACAAAACTCAACAGGAAATCTCATAAGCTCTGTTAGTGAAAGAAAGAAAAACCACCACATAAGGTACTATAATGAACTCATTCTTTATTTATATTGGTGTGAAACCTACTGTATTCCAAGTTCTCTATGGTTCATACCCTTACTTACTAGCCATAGATGCATCAAAATAAGTAAACAACACACGAAAGGCAGAATTGCCATTTTGAAGGGGACCATCTAGTACACTTATCCTGACTAAAGTCGGTATTCGACTGCCAAGGACTCTAACGATGACGCCGTCCTGGGCTCCACGGTGACCTCCTTTCTGCCGCTCTGCTGGTCTTGGTTTTGTTGCACTGAAACGGTAACCTTTGCCTGATGCCTTGGCCTGTGCTTGCCCCCTTGCACCAAAGAGGGAACAAGGACACTGCGCAGGCCGGTGCCTGCCTGGCGCCCGCCTGGCGCCCGCCTGGTCTCGATCGTCATGGCTTGCGTCAGGGGCTCCCCGCGAGGTGCCCTGCCTTGATCTCTCCGCCTCCTCACGAGTCTGCCTGACGGGGCTGCACCTGAGGAAGCTTCCTGTCATCCGCCCCGCGAGGCTTGGCCCCTCGCGAGGGGCTTGAGCTTGAGCTGATGAAGTTGGGCTGTACTGGGCCTTCGCTTGAGCCACGCCGCAGGCAGGCAAGTCTGGGGACCCCCATTCCCAGAACACCGACAGTAGCCCCCGGGCCCAAGGCATGCCCGGACTTGGCTTAACAGGGAAGCGAAGGGGCAAGTGCGAAGCGCCGAGGGCCCTAATAGCCTGCGGCCTTGGACGTCGTGTGGCGATTGATTGGACGTGGGCGTCCCTGCTTCCCCACGACGCCTCGGAAACCGCATGACTTGACAAGTCCCTGCATGCAAAAATGGGTCATGATTACCTGTGATCGTGGAGGCCGGCGGTTGGCCTTCTCCGGCTATAAGTACGGAACGGTGTGAGCCCTTTCAGTCCATTCCTTCCTGCTACTCCTTTCTCTCCATCCCGGCTACTCGCCATCCCCATGGCATCGCCGAAGAGGTTCTCGATCACGGAGAAGGGAAAGGCCCGTCAGGAAGGGCCTGACTCTCCTCCGACCAAGCGTGGCCAGGGCCGCCCTCGCAAGCATCCCGCGGCCCCCGTAGTGGCTTCCCACGGTGGTGGAGGTGGTCCCCTGCGCGGCGAGGAGCGCCTGGTTGCTGATGGGAGGCACACCGTGCCTGCGCGACCCCCAAGGACGTGCTTCCACTCGGCGGAGGTGCTGCCAGAGTTCGTCGTGTGGTCAGCGGACCCGACGGGCACCTGGCTCAAGCTTCCCCGCTTCTTTGTAGGTTAACTTCCGGCCGGCGCTCCTGGCAGCTTCTGGCTTCAGGCGGACGGTTGCTGCAGCAAGGCCTCCTGGGCTTCATTGGAGGTCTCCGTCACCGGGAATTCGGCCCTGACCCGCGGTTGGCAAACGTTTGCCCGCGTGTGTGGCCTGAGCCGGTGGTGGACCCTGCACTTCAAGTTCGACGGCGATGCCACCCTCTACGTGAGGGTGTTCGGGGAAGACGATCGCCGTGCTGGGTGCTGCCCTGAAGATGATGACCACGACCGTGTGCCCGGCCCCAGCGTTGATCAAGATGAAGATGGCGGTAGGCAGGCGGTCAGCGGCGCTCGGGGCTTGCCAAGCTTCGGTGATTCTCCTTCGGACAACCGCTCCTCCAGCGGTGGCCGCGACCAGCCCCTGCGCCATCGCGCCCACCTGGGGGAAGGTAGCGAATCAGTCCGCCGCCGCGCCTCGGTGAAGCAAGAGGAGGGATCTGACTGAGCTCCGGAGGAAGTACGAGCCCTCGCCGCGAGTTGGTGCCGAGAAAGTCGTGCCTATTTTGTTTTTCTTCCTTCCCAACGCAAAGAAAAAGAAAGTAGTATATGGCCCCGCGGGGGCGTGTCAAACTGTTGCTGTTAATTATCCTGCTGTTTCCACTATTTCGGTGTTGTGTTCCCGTGCCGCATGTCCATGTGCGAGAATTACTTAGATCGGGGAGGCTTGTCGCGGTCCTTGCCTCCCGAGGCCAGGGCCTCGCCGCGCGCTTCATGTCCTGCAAGGATTAGTCAGGAGGGGTAGCTTACGGTCTCGGTTGTGGGGGTGACCGGCCCAGGTCCTATGCTCGCGTCGCGATGCCCGTGGGGCACGGACTGGGAGGGGTGCTCCCGTAGCGGACTCTGTCGGATTTTGGGTTCCGGCAGACCCTTGAGGTTGAAACTCTGGGGTGCGTGTGAAGATCTTTCCCCTACCACCTCGCGTCTCGTCGCCTTGCAAGGGATCTAGCCTACACGATGAACAGCACAAGGGACGCAAGGTTCATACTAGTTCTGGCCACCATTGCGGTGTAATACCCTACTCTAGTTTGTGGTGTGTGGATTGCCTCAGGGGCTGATGATGAACAATACAAAGGGAGAACAGCCTCGCGAGGGGCTGTTCTTGAGCCGGTGTGACGAACTGCTGGGGTTAGGTCAGTCGCCTCTTGGATGCCTATCGGATCTCTAGATCCCTTCCCACTGTGGTGGCTAGTCCTATTTATAGAGGGAGGCCCTGGGCCTCTTCCCAAATAATGAGTGGGAAGGGCGCCAACAAATTGGCCATTTTGAAGGGGAACATCTAGTACACTTATCCTGACTAAAGTCAGTCTTCGACTGCCAAGGACTCTGACAATGATGCCGTCCTGGGCTCCACGATGACCTCCTTCCTGCCGCTCTGCTGGTATTGGTCTTGTTGCATTGAAACGGTAACCTTTGCCTGATGCCTTGGCATGTGCTTGCCCCCCTTGCACCAAAGGGGGAACAAGGACACTGCGCAGGCCGGCGCCCGCCTGGCGCCTGCCTGGTCTCGATCGTCATGGCTTGCGTCACGGGCTCCTTGCGAGGTGCCCTGCCTTGATCTCTCCGCCTCCTCACGAGCCTGCCTGACGGGGCTGCGCCTGAGGAAGCTTCCTGTCGTCCGCCCCGCGAGGCTTGGCCCCTCGCGAGGGTCTTGAGCTTGAGCTGATGAAGTTGGGCTGTATTGGGCCTTCACTTGAGCCACGCCGCAGGCCGCAGTCAGGCAAGTATGGGGACCCCCGTTCCCAGAACACCGACAGTAGCCCCCGGGTCCAAGGCGCGCTCGGACTTGGCTTAGCAGGGAAGCGAAGGGGGAAGTGCGAAGCACCGCGGGCCTCAATAGCCTGCGGCCTTCGGCGTCGCGTGGCGATTGATTGGACGTGGGCCTCCCTGCTTCCCCACAACGCCTCAGCAACCGCATGACTTGACAAGTCCCTGCATGCAAAAATGGGTCATGATTACCTGTGATCGTGGAGGCCGGCGGTTGGCCTTCTCCGGCTATAAATACGGAACGGCGTGAGCCCTTTCAGTCCATTCCTTCCTGCTACTCCTTTCTCTCCATCTCGGCTACTCGCCATCCCCATGGCACCGCCGAAGAGGTTCTCGATCGCGGAGAAGGGAAAGGCCCGTCAGGAAGGGCCTGACTCTCCTCCAACCAAGCGTGGTCGGGGCCGCCCTCACAAGCATCCCGCGGCCCCGTAGTGGCTTCCCGCGGTCGTGGAGGCGGTCCCCTGCGCGGCAAGGAGCGTTTGGTTGCTGATGGGAGGCATGCCCTGGCTGTGCGACCGCCGAGGTCGCGCTTCCACTCAGCGGAGGTGCTGCCGGAGTTCATCGTGTGGTCGGCGGACCCGACCGGCACCTGGCTCCAGCTTCCCCCCTTCTTTGTAGGTGAATTTCTGGCCGGTGCTCCTGGCGGCCTCTGGCTTCAGGCGGACGATTGCTGCTGCAGGGCCTCCTGGGCTTTGTTGGAGGTCTCCGTCGTCGGGAATGCGGCCCTGACCCGCGGCTGGCAAACGTTTGCCCGTGCGCATGGCCTGAGCCGGCGGTGCACCCTGCATTTCAAGTTCGACGGTGATGCCACCCTCTACGTGAGGGTGTTCGGGGAAGACGGTCAGCGTGATGGGTGCTGCCCCGAAGACGATGACCATGGCCGTGTGCCCGGCCCCGGCATTGATCAAGATGAAGATGGCGGCAGGCACGCGGTCAGCAGCGCTCGGGGCTCGCCAAGCTTCGGCGATTCTCCTTCGGACAGCCGCTCCTCAAGCGGTGGCAGCGACCAGCCCCCGCGCCGTCGCGCGCTCCTGGGGGAAGGTAGCGGGTCAGTCCACCACCGCGCATCGGTGAAGCGAGAGGAGGGATCTGACTGAGCTCCGGAGGCAGTACGAGCCCTCTCCGCCAGTTGGTGCCGAGCAAGTCGTGCCTATTTTGTTTTCTTCCTTCCCTGCGTAAACAAAAAGAAAGTAGTATATGGCCCCGCGGGGGCGTGTCGAACTGTTGCTGTTAATTATCCTGCTGTTTCCACTATTTATGTGCTGTGTTCCCATGCCGCATGTCCGTGTGCGAGAACTACTTAGCTCGGGGAGGCTTGTCATGGTCCTTGCCTCCCGAGGCCGGGGCCTCGCCGCGCGCTTCATGTCCTGCAAGGATTAGTCAGGAGGGGTAGCTTCCGGTCTCGGTTGTGGAGGTGACCGGCCCGGGTCCTGTGCTCGCGTCGCGATACCCGTGGGGCACGGACAGGGAGGGGTGCTCCCGTAGCGGACTCGGATAGGGAAGCTTCAAACGATCGGGGCAGAAAACACTAGCGAGGGTGCCCGCGTAACTCCCTCGCGAGACTTGCGCAAGAGAAAACGAGGCAAGTGGGCGAAAAACACAAGGAGTCACAAGCTAGGGGCGGCAACAGCTCCAATAAAACTTCAAATAGGAACGAAAAAGCCAACTGCAGAAAGCAAATGAAAAAGCCGCATCCGGCACCTAATCTAGTCTTCAATGTCTTCTCACCAGCGCGGAGCTAAGTGCTGCCACTAGGCGTGGGCGGGAGCCCCCGAGGCCCAAGGGCGGCACTCCGGAGACTCCGGGGCATGTACAGCCCCACTCATTATTACAAGAGAGTGTCACGGGCGGCGAGCTTCACAGGCACTGGCCTTCTTCACAGGCAGCGGGCGTTTTCCAAAAAGCGGCAGCTTCACAGGTATTAGCCTTCTTCATAGGCACCTGGCCTTTTCCAAAAAGCGGCACCTTCACAGGCATTGGCCTTCTTCACAGGCACCGGGCCTTTTCCAAAAAGCGGCAGCTTCACAGGCATTGGCCTTCTTCACAGGCACCGGGCCTTTTCCAAAAAGCGGCAGCTTCACAGGCATTGGCCTTCTTCACAGGGACCGGGCCTTTTCCAAAAAGCGGCAGCTTCACAGGCATTAGCCTTCTTCACAGGTGTCGGGCCTTGCTCAGGGGTAGAACCTTCGGAGATGTTGAATGTTCCATGCATTCTGGATGGGTACCCCCTCCTGGGTCTCCAAGCGCACGGAGTCGGGCCTAGAAACCTGAACAACCTTGAATGAGCCCTCCCACATGGGAGAGAGCTTGTGCAACCCCTCCCTGGAGAGGACCCGTCTGAGCACGAGGTCCCCTACCTCAAGTGTTCTGGGGCGGATGTTGCGGCAGTGGTATCGTCACAGCGCCTGTTGATACCTTGCCGCTCGCAGCGCGGCCTCTTGATGGCATTCCTTCCCCAGCACGAGATCCGTCCCCCGCATGGCGTCCTGCTGCGTCTCGTCGAACGCCAGGACTCGTGCCGAACGATGCCTGACCTCGTGTGGGAGGACGGCCTCAACCCCGTAGATGAGCAAGAACGGGGTTTCGCCAGTCGACTTGGTCGCGGTCATGCGGATAGACCACAGCACAGACTGGAGCTCGTTGTACCAGCCCCTGCCGGAGGCCTCCAGCTTCTTCTTGAAGGTCCGAGTTTTGAGGCCCCTCAGGACTTCCGTGTTGGCTCGCTCAGCCTGGCCGTTGCTCCGGGGGTGTGCTACCAAAGCGTAGCATATCTGCGTTCCAAGGTTAGCATAGTACGTTTTGAAGAGATTGTTGGTGAATTGCGAACCGTTGTGGGTGATGATTCGGTTAGGCACCCCGAATCGGATCACGAGGCCCCTGATGAACTTGACTGCGGAGCCCGCTGGAATGGTGCGGATAGCTTCCACCTCAGGCCACTTGGTGAACTTATCCACGGCAACATAGAGGTAACGATAGCCCCCTGGTGCCCGAGGGAACTGGCCTAGAATGTCCAGCCCCCAAACCGCGAACGGCCATGAGAGGGGTATGGTCTGCAGGCCCTGAGCTGGCTGATGGATCTGCTTGGCATGGAATTGGCACGCTTCACAAGCCCTCACCAGCTCGACGACATTGTTGAGCGCCGTGGGCCAGCACAACCCGCTGTGGAACGCCTTCCCAACGAGGGTTCGTGATGATGAGTGGTGCCCAGAGTCTCCTCCGTTTATGTCTGCCAACAGCTCCCTTCCTTGCTCCCTGGAAATGCAACATAAGGACACGTCATTGGGTCGCTTCCGGTAGAGCTCTCCGTCCTGGATGCAGTAGGCCGTGGCCTGCCGCGCCACACGCTCCGCGTCCTCCTCCTTCTCTGGCAGGGTCCCTTGCATCAAGTAGTCGTTGAACTCTGTGGTCCAGCATCCTTCCCGAGGTTCCAGCACCAGGAGCAAGCGTGCCCCTGAGGCCGGGCCACAGGCTGGGGCTCCCAAGGCGGGCGGCTGAGGGAGCTCCTCCCTAGGTTGTACCGTGCTTGACAGCGATGGTGCCGCCGAAGGTTTGAAGAGTCGTTCCTCGAAGATGCCAGGCTCCTGAGGCAGCCGCCTGGATGCCCTCTTGGCGATGTCACCAGCCTCTTGGTTGGTGACGCGGGGCATGTGCTGTAACTCCAACCCCCAAAACTGTTTCTCCATCCTGCGGACCTCCGTGAGATACACTTCCATGTGCTCGTCCTTCGGCTCGTATACCTTGTTGGAGAAGTTGACGAGGAGTTGCGAATCGCCTTTAATGGTGATTCGTTTTACCCCCAAGGCGACGGCTGCCTTCAAGCCTGCTATCAGGCCCTCGTATTCTGCAATGTTGTTGGAGACCTTCTCCCCATGCTGGAAGCAGAGCTGCACGGCATAGTAAAGCTTGTCCTGAGTGGGGGATATGAGCATTGCGCCAGCCCCGCGCCCTGCCGTGAGAATGCTCCATCGAAGTACATCACCCAACCATCCGGCGCTTCACTTCCCGGGGAGAGCGACCGGTCCTCGCCCGTTTTGAGCCCTAGTGCCTCCGTCCATTTCGCCATGAAATCTGCGAGCGCAGCTCCCTTAATGACCCTGGTCGTGCTGAATTCTAGCTAGAACGCTTGCAGTTCAATGTTCCATTCGGCGACCCTCCCAGCTGAATTGGGGCTCCTGAGTACCCTTTATAGGGGGTAGGCTGAGACGACCTTGATGGGATGGCCTTGAAAGTAGTGCTGCAGCTTGCGAGGCCACTAATACTGCGAGGTGGAGTTTTGGGGCATTGGGTGCCGCGCCCTTGCGTCCCACAGCACCGTGCTGACGAAGTACACCGGGTGCTCGACAAGGTTGAGGCTGCTGGCATCCTCTAGAGGTTGAGGTGCCTCCTGAGGCATTGTGGCCCTTAGTGCTTGGTCGCCTGAGGGGGCCTCCTCCGCTCCGGGTGCGTTCCCCTGATGAGGTTGATCCTTTTTTGCCGTGGTCGTGGTCTTTGCGAGGCCTTCCTGGCCTTGCTCTGCTTCGGCTGGGACTGTGGCTGCGGCCGTGGTCTGGCGCTCCTTTCTAACTGCCACCAGGGCTGCGCTAGCAGAATAAGGGGTGGCTACAAGGTAGAGCACCAAGGGCTCCCGAGGACGTGGAGCTACCGTTACCGGGGGGCTGGTAAGGTACCTCTTGAGGTCTTGGAATGCCTTGTCGGCCTCTTCAGTCCATTCGAAGGGGCCTTTCCTCTTCATCAGCTTGAATAAGGGCAGTGCTCGCTCCCCCAGCTTGGAGATGAAATGTCCTAACGCGGTTACACGCCCGGTGAGCTTCTGCATTTCCCTGAGGGTCTTCAGCGGGCTCATGTCTTCGACTGCCTTGACCTTCTCTGGGTTGACCTCGATGCCTCTGTGGGACACGAGGAAGCCCAGGAGCTTGCCCGAGGGGACTCCAAACACACACTTCTCTGGGTTGAGCCACAGGTCCACTTCACTGAGGCTCGCGAAGGTTCCTTCCAAGTCCTGTATTAGGGTTTTCGCCTCCCGAGACTTCACCACAATGTCATCAACGTAAGCTTCAGTGTTCCTCCCGGGCTGTCGGCCCAGGGCGATGTGCATTAACCACTGGAAGGTCACGCCTGTGTTGCACAACCCAAACGGCATGCAGGTATAGCAGTACACTCCACACAGGGTCAGGAAGGCCGTTTTCTCCACGTCCTCCACCGCCATCTTGATCTGATGATAGCTCGAGAAGGCATCCAGGAAGCACAATAGGTCACATTCAGCGGTAGAGTCGACGATCTGGTCGATGCAAGGGAGCGGGAATGGATCCTGTGGGCAGGCTTTGTTGAGGTTGGTGAGGTCGACACACATGCGTTCCTTTCCTCCCTTTTTTGGCACAACAATAGGGTTGGCCAGCCAATCAGGGTGGCGGACCTCGTGAATGACTCCTGCTGCTTCTAACTTGCGGGTATCTTGGACGATGAAGGCCTGCTTTTTAGTGGACTGAGGCCTTGCCTTATGCTTCACGGGGCGCACGTTGGGGCACATGTTGAGATGATGTTCAATTACATCCCTCGAGGCCCCCGCCAACTGATTAGGCTCCCATGCAAACACCTTCTTGTTCGCGTGCAAGAACCTGACCAGGGACTCCTCCTGCTCAGGCTCAAGGTTTGCGCCTATGGTGAAGGTAGCGCCGGCGGGCTCATCCTCATCGACCGGTACTTGCTTGGTCTCCGCCTTGTCTTGGCTGAATAGCTGCTTCTTTTTAGCTGGCGCAACCCCCTTGGGCTCGAGGACATCTGAGCTAGCAGGTTGCGCCTCCGCGGCCGTCTTGAAAGCAAGCTTGAGCGCAAGCAACGCATCCCCAGTGTCTCCGGACACGCTAAGGATGCCGTTGCTCCCGGGCATCTTCATGAGGTTGTATGCCGGGTGAGTCGCAGCCATGAACCGGGCCAGGGCTGGGTAGCCGAGGATGGCATTGTACGGGAGACTGATGGGGGCGATGTCAAAGTCGATCAGCTCCGTGCGGAAGTTGTCCTAGGTGCCGAAGCTCACCGGGAGGCGGATCTGTCCCAGGGAGCCGGTGGAAACGCCTCCGACGCCCAAGAAGGGCCTGCTGGGCTAAAGCCGCTCTGGCGGCACATGGAGGAGGCTGAAGGCTTCCACCGAGAGCAGGGTGAGGCTAGCACTACCGTCGATGAGGGTCCTGGTGACGGCCACTTGGCAGATGGTGGGGGTGCATAGCATCGGGAGCGCGCCCGAACAGGCTGGGTTGGAGGGGTGATCATCCGAGCTGAATGTCAGATTGGCCTTGGGCGCCACCCAGCCCGAGGGGGTTTCTTGGTGCTTGGAGGCGGTGCCGATCTGGCGGATGAACGACTTGACGTGGCGGCTGGAAGGTGGTGCCTGTGAGCCGCCCAGGAGAGCTGCGACGACCGGGGGCACTGGCGCGGCGTAATGGGCGAGGAAAAGGTCGCGCAGCTCCACCCAGGAGGTCACAGAAGCCGTCGATAGGTCGAGCAGCCACATGCGCGGAACGCCGCGCGAGGGCCATGGGAAACTAGTTGGCCATCACCCTGTCGTCGCCCCCGGCCTTGAGGACGGCTTCGTCGTACGCCAGCAGGAAAACCAACGGGTCCGTCTCGCCGTTGTAGCGCGGCGGCATCTCTGGCTTGAACTTGCGCGGCCACTGCACCTGTCACAAGGCGGGGGCCAATGCTCAGAGCCCCCTGGCCCCAGCACTGGCATCGGCTGCCAGAGCGGGCGGCGCGTTGTCCGCCATGAGGGCGAAATGCGATGTTGGTGGAGAATGGGTCAACGGAAGGGAGAGCTTCGGCGCCCCCTACCTGGCGCGCCAAATGTCTGATTTCGGGTTCCGCCAGACCCTTGAGGTTCGAACTCTAGGGTGCGCACGAAGATCTTTCCCCTACCAGCTCGCGTCTCGTCACCTTGCAAGGGATCTAGCCTACACGATGAACAGCACAAGGGACGCAAGGTTTATACTAGTTCGGGCCACCATTGTGGTGTAATACCCTACTCTAGTTTGTGGTGTGTGGATTTCCTCAGGGGAATACAAAGGGAGAACAGCCTCGCGAGGGGCTGTTCTTGAGCTGGTGCGAGGAACTACTGGGGTGAGGTCAGTCGCCTCTTGGATGCCTATCAGATCTCTAGATCCCTTCCCACTATGGTGGCTAGTCCTATTTATAGAGGGAGGCCCTGGGCCTCTTCCCAAATAATGAGCGGGAAGGGCGCCAACAAATTGGCCATTTTGAAGGGGAACATCTAGTACACTTATCCTGACTAAAGTCGGTATTCGACTACCAAGGACTCTGACGACGACGCCGTCCTGGGCTCCACGGTGCCCTCCTTCCTGCCGCTCAGCTGGTCTTGGTCTTGTTGCACCGAAACGGTAACCTTTGCCTGATGCCTTGGTCTATGCTTGCCCCCCTTACACCAAAGGGGGAAAAAGGACACTGTGCAGGCCGGCGCCCGCCTGGCGCCCGCCTAGTCTCGATCATCATGGCTTGCGTCATGGGCTCCTCGCGAGGTGCCCTGCCTTGATCTCTCCGCCTCCTCGCGAGCCTGCCTGACGAGGCTACGCCTGAGGAAGCTTCCTGTCATCTGCCCCGCGAGGCTTGGCCCCTCGCGAGGGTCTTGAGCTTGAGCTGATGAAGTTGGGCTGTACTGGACCTTCGCTTGAGCCATGCCACAGGCCGCAGGCAGGCAAGTCTGGGGACCCCCGTTCCCGGAACACCGATAGACTCAAATAGGGAAGCTTCAAACGACCGGGGCAGAAAACACTTGCGAGGGTGCCCGCGTAACTCCCTCGTGAGACTTGAGCAAGAGAATACGAGGCAAGTGGGGCAAAAAAGACAAGGAGTCACAAGCTAGGGGCGGCAACAGCTCCAATAAAACTTCAAATAGGAACGAAAAAGCCAACTGCAGAAAACAAATGAAAAAGCCGCTCCGACACCTAATCTAGTCTTCGACGTCTTCTCACCAGCGCGGAGCTAAGTGCTGCCACTGGGCGTGGGCGGGAGCCCCCGAGGCCCGAGGGCGGCACTACGGAGACTCCGGGGCATGTACAGCCCCACTCATTATTATGTGAGAGTGTCACGGGCGGGAGCTTCATAGGCACTGCCTTCTTCACAGGCACTGGGCCTTTTCCAAAAAGTGGCAGCTTCACAGGCATTGGCCTTCTTCACACGCACCAGGCCTTTTCCAAAAAGCGGCAGCTTCACAGGCATTGGCCTTCTTCACAGGCACCGGGCCTTTTACAAAAAGCGGCAGCTTCACTGGCATTGGCCTTCTTCACAGGCACCGGGCCTTTTCCAAAAAGCGGCAGCTTCACTAGCATTAGCCTTCTTCACAGGCGCCGGGCCTTGCTCAGGGGTCGAACCTTCGAAGATGTTGAATGTTCCACGCGTTCTGGATGGGTACCCCCTCCTAGGTCTCCAGGCGCACGGAGCCGGGCCTGGAAACATGAACAACCTTGAATGGGCCCTCCCACATGGCAGAGAGCTTGTGCAACCCCTCCCTAGAGAGGACCCATCTAAGCACGAGGTCCCCTACCTCAAGAGTTCTGGGGAGGATGTTGCGGCAGTGGTATCGTCGCAGCGCCTGTTGATACCTTGCCGCTCGCAGCGCGGCCTCTCAACGGTGTTCCTCCCCCAGCATGAGATCTGCCCCCCGCATGGCGTCCTGCTGTGTCTCGTTGAACACCAGGACTCGTGCGGAACGACGCCTGACCTCATGAGGGGGGACGGCCTCAGCCCCGTAGACAAGGAAGAATGGGGTTTTGCCAGTCGACTTGGTCGCGGTCGTGTGTATAGACCACAACACAGACTGGAGCTCGTCGTACCAGCCCCTGCCGCAGGCCTCCAGCTTCTTCTTGAAGGTCCGAGTTTTGAGGCCCCTCAGGACTTCCGCGTTGCCTCGCTCAGCCTGGCCGTTGCTCCGGGGGTGTGCTACCGAAGCGTAGCATATCTGCGTTCCAAGGTTAGCATAGTACGTTATGAAGAGATTGCTGGTGAATTGTGAACCGTTGTCGGTGATGATTCGGTTAGGCACCCCGAATCGGCTCACGAGGCCCCTGATGAACTTGACTGCGGAGCCTGCTGGAATGGTGCAGACAGCTTCCACCTCAGGCCACTTGGTGAACTTGTCCACGGCAACATAGAGGTAACGATAGCCCCCTGGCGCCCGAGGGAACGGGCCTAGGATGTCCAGCCCCCAAACTTCAAACGTCCATGAGAGGGGTATGGTCTGCAGGCCCTGAGCTGGCTGATGGATCTGATTGGCGTGGAATTGGCAGGCTTCACAAGCCCTCACCAGCTCGATGGCATCGTTGAGCGTCGTGGGTCAGTAGAACCCGCTCCGGAACGCCTTCCCAACGAGGGTTCGTGATGATGAGTGGTGCCCATTGTCACGCCCAATATGCGACCCTATCCAAAAGGAACTCGAAGGTCCCACCAAGGATAGACCCGCATATTGAAACGCTTTTGCAAGGTGGATATCATTACATCAACATTACATAATAGATGGGGATACATACATAAGGCATACAATGCCACATGAATACAACATCACAATACATCAGAGCATCATCCGACTACGGATGAAACACGAACAGAAACTCAAACGACATCCACCCTGCTAGCCCAGGCTGCCGACCTGGAACCTATCCCCTGATCAAAGAAGAAGCAGAAGAAGATCTCAACGCAGGCAAGCATCGCTCTCGCGTCATGATCATCGCATAACCTGTACCTGCAACTGTTGTTGTAGTAATCTGTGAGCCACGAGGACTCAGCAATCACATTACCATGGGTATCAAGACTAGCAAAGCTTAATAGGAAAGAAGGGTTAAAGTGGTGAGGCTGCAGCAGCGACTAAGCATGATATGGTGGCTAACATACGCAAATAAGAGCGAGAAGAGAGCAAAAGGAACGGTCGTCAACTAGCAATGATCAAGAAGTTATCATGAACTCCTACTTACGTCAAACATAACCCAGAAACCGTGTCCACTTCCCGGACTCCGCCGAAAAGAGACCATCACGGCTACACACACGGTTGATGCGTTTTAAATCGGATCTGGTGTCAAGTTATCTACAACCGGACATTAACAAATTCCCATCTGCCTATAACCGCAAGCACGGCTTTCGAAAGATTATACCCTGCAGGGGTGTCCCAACTTAGCCCATGACAAGCTCTCGCGATCAACGAAGGAATAGACCTTCTCCCAGGAAGACCCGATCAGAGTCGGAATCCCGGTTTACAAGACATTTCGACAATGGTAAAACAAGACCAGCAAAGCCGCCCGATGCGCCGACAATCCCGATAGGAGCTGCACATATCTCGTTCTCAAGGCAACACCAGATGAGACATCCTACGAGTAAAACCAGCCCTCGAGTTGCCCCGAGGTGGCCCCGCAGTCTACTCAGTTCGGACCAACACTTAGACAAGCACTGGCCCGGGGGGGCTAAAATAAAGATGACCCTCGGGTTGGCCGACCCAAGGGAAAGGGTAGGTGGTGGTGAGGCAAATGGTAAAACCAAGGTTGGGCCTTGCTGGAGGAGTTTTATTCAAAGCGAACTGTCAAGGGGGTCCCATAAATCACCCGACCGCATAAGGAACGCAAAATCCGGGAACATAACACCGGTATGACGGAAACTAGGGCGGCAAGAGTGGAACAAAACACTAGGCAAAAGGCCGAGTCTTCCACCCTTTACCAAGTATATAGATGCATTAATAATATAAGAGATGTTGTGATATCCCAACCAAAATCCTGTCCACCATGGAGCAATCTTCAACTTCACCTGCAACTAGCAACGCTATAAGACGGACTGAGCAAAAGCGGTAACATATCCAAACAAAGGTTTGCATAGGAAAGGTGTCAAAGGTTAGAGGTTCATGGCAATTTGGGATGGCTTGATAAACATGTGATAGGTAGCGCAGCATAGCGATAGAACGAAGCAACTAGCATAGCAATGATAGTAGTGAGATCCAGGGTAGCGGTCATCTTTCCTGAAATCCCGCAAGGAAGAAGAACGAGTCCATGAAGAAGACGAACGGATGAAGCCGAACCAAGCGTAGACGAACGAATTCTCACGATCGCAACGAAACGGGAACTATCGAAAAGAAGCACACAACATAGTAAACACACCACACATGAACAAGGCATGATGCACAACAAGCATGATGCATGACAAAGCTACATGAAGCTACTCATGGCAAGAGATGATGCAAAGAAGAGCAACACATCAAGGCAAGTTTAAATGAGGTCGGGAACAACATATAACAATTCCGGTAAGTCCTCATATGCATATTTTGAAATTGGTCCAGATCTGAATAAACCTTATTTTCAAGTTGTTAAACAACAAGTTAAGATGCACAAGGATGATCTACACGAGATTCTAGTCAAGTTACATATAAAGTTCATTAGATTCGGAGCTACGGCCTAGAAGATATGAGCAAAACAAGTTAAACATGGCATTGATGCGAAATGCACCCAAACATCAAGCAAACATCCCAAAACAAGGATGAAACATGATAATATGAAACTACATGCAATTCTAAGCAAGTTTCATATAGAGCACACTCAAGACGGAGCAACGGTTCAACACACACACACTAAACAAGTCATAGCGACAATCTGCGCAAAACAGCAACTAGGCATATTGCAAGCATCAAAACAACATGCTACAGCACCTCAACATAATAACAAAAGGCATGGGCATGATGTACAGGTAAAGCACAACAAAACATGAACACTGAGCTATCTCTAGAAACCACTAGAACATGCTCAAACACACATGGTAAGATTGCAAGTTATAACAATTTCAGACTTTGCAGAAAATAACATCACGATGCAATGTTTAGAGCTATCAAACAACCTGTTACAGGAACTTATCATGGCAAAAAAAGGCATGGCATGAATCTACTAATTGCATATATCAAAAGACCCTTACTGACCATAAGCCAAAAAGGATCAGAAAATATGATGGCACCCATGTAAACATGGCAAGTTATTAAACAGATTCATACATGGCAGGAACATAATTATGAAGGCATGTTAATGAGCTTGTGCAACTCATTATAGAGAAATACATGGCATGGCAAGGCAACCAACAGTAAGAATACATATTTTTGAAGCTAAGCATGGCAATAGCAAGGTCATAGAGTGCATGGAACACTAGCAAAACACATGGGAACAAGTGAACTTAATTTAAACAGGCTGACAGCAACATTTTCAAGCAACTTTGGAGCAAGATATGAACAAGCTACATCAACCTATAAATGCAACCAGGGGCATGGATGGCTGGAGGATGACATGTAGATCAAAACATGTTTATAGAACATCTCCAGATTATGCATAGAATGATTAGTAGCAACATGTTTATATAGCATCACGAAATAACAGATTCAGCCTAGCAAAACAAACATCATGAACACTACTTAAGAAGCTCGATACACTCACCAAAATGTCATTGCATGACAAGATAAGTATAGCATCATCAAGAAGACATGTTTTTGAAACAAACCAAGTCAAGAACAAGTCCATAGCATGCAAGGATCAACTATAGCAAGCTTGGCCAAATTGAATAACAAGTAAACAATCTGCCAGGAAATATTTTGAAGCAAAAGTAGAGCACGAAAATGACATGCTAGACTACTCCATAATTGCAACAAAAGGCATGAATGAATAGAAAATAACCACATGTTCAAAACACCCTTACTGAAGTATCTCAAAATATGCATGGATCACTCTGTAGCATCAAGTTTACATGGCCTGAAAATTACAGCAGAACAGGGAGTAAAATCAGCAACATCACGATGCCTAGTTTGCATGCTTGTGCTAGTCACCACATTGATCACAAAAATGCATGGCATACACCACTGTAAAGAAGACATAGTATAGTTCAAAACACATGAAGACATCAACCTCATAGGATGCACACATCAATCATGGCAAAAATGACAATAGAGCTCGTTCTGTTAACAGACAGCAGAAAACATCATGAAGCACTCTTACAACGATGATTCAGGCATCAAGATGACCTCAAATGAATATGATGCAATGGAATGGAATGATTTACTCGTCGAGGCGAACAATTTGACATATTAGACGCATGAAACGGAGCTACGGATGCAGAGATACGGCATGATGAACATGGCATGAAAATTACAGAATCTGGGGACAGGCAAATTATACCTCCGGGTAAAAGTCAACCCGGGACGGAGGCGTTCCGGGACGGAGCGGATCGGGACGGGGCGCCACGTTCAGCTGAGATCCCGGTGGATCTCGTCCACCTTGCGGGATCTCGCCGAAGCTATCGCCGGAGTGGAGGAATACGGTGGCCGGAGATGCGGGGGGCTCGCTGAAGATGCGGGATCCGGCCGGACCTCGCCGGATCCGGCCCGGGGCGAGGCAGGGAGGCGATGGGGAGGCAAGGCGAGGGCGGCCGGCGCGGGCTGGAGCCGCGGGATCTGGGGCGGCGCGGGCGGCGGGCACGGCCGCCGGCGACCTCGGCGTAGGGCGGCGCGGCCGGGGTTGGGGAAGACGGGAGGCGGCGGCGCGCGGTCCAGTGCGGGTACGGGCCCCTGCGGCGGCGGAGGCGGAGCAGCGCCCGCGGCGGCGATGGCGGCGCAGGCCGGCACAGGCGGAAGGGCCGGGGCGCCGGGAGGCGACGGGCGGCGGCGGCGCACCGGCAGGCGGGGGCGCGGCGGCGCTCGGGCGGCGCGAGCGGACGGGGAGGCGCACGAGCGGGCGGAGGCGGCGGGCGGGCCGCGCGGGCCCGGCTCCGGCCCCGCGGGCCGGCGGCGCGGACGGCAGCGGAAGGCCACGTGGCGCGATGCCACTGGCTCCGGACGGCGGCGCAGATGCGTCCGTCGGGATCGGACATGTCCGGGCGCGGAGAGGGGAAAAACGCTAGGGTTTGATCTGCGCGAAAATTCGGGGGGAGGTGCTTATTTATAGGTAGAGGGAGCTAGGATAGTCCAAATGAGGAGCGGTTTTCGGCCACGCGATCGTGATCGAACGACCGAGAGCATGGAGGGGAGTTAGATGGGTTTTGGGCCAGTTTGGAAGGGTGTTGGGCTACACACCAAAGAGGGCTTTACGGTTACCCGGTTAACCGTTGGAGTACCAAACGAACTCCAAATGGCACGAAACATGACAGGCGGTCTACCGGTGGTACACCAAGGCCACTTGGCAAGACTCGGTCCATTCCGAGAAAGTTTAATACCCGCACACAACGAGAGACGAAAGGGGAACGGCGGAGGGCATAGGAGCGCCGGATTGCAAAACGGACAACGGGGAAAAGGCTCGGATGCATGAGACGAACACGTATGCAAAATGAAGTGCACATTATGACATGATAAAATGCAACACACAAGCAAATGACATGGCAACGACAGCGAATAACTGGCAGATACCTGGCACAACGAAACCGGGGCATTACACCCATAGTCTCCTCCGTGTATGTCTGCCAACAGCTCCCTTCCTTGCTCCCTGGAAATGCAACGTAAGGACACGTCATTGGGTCGCTTCCGGTAGAGCTCTCCATCCTGGATGCAGTAGGCCGTGGCCTGCCGCGCCACACGCTCCACGTCCTCCTCCTTCTCCAGTAGGGTCCCTTGCATCAAGTAGTCCTTGAACTCTGCGGTCCAGCATCCTTCCTGAGGTTCCAGCGCCAGGAGCAAGCGTGCCCCTGAGGCCGGGCCACAGGCCGGGGCTCCCGAGGCGGGCGGTTGAGGGAGCTCCTCCCTAGGTTGTGCCGTGCTTGACAGCGATGGTGCCACCGAAGGTTTGAAGAGTCGTTCCTCGAAGACGCCGGGCTCCTGAGGCAGCCGCCTGGATGCCCTCTTGGAAATTTCATCAGCCTCTTGGTTGATGCCGCGGGGCACGTGTTCTAACTCCAACCCCCAAAATTGTTTCTCCATCCTGCGAACCTCCGCGAGATACGCTTCCATGTGCTCATCCTTCGGCTCGTATACCTTGTTAGAGAAGTTGACGAGGAGTTGCGAATCGCCTTTGATGGTGATTCGTTTTACCCCCAAGGCGACGGCTGCCTTCAAGCCTGCTATCAGGCCCTTGTATTCGGCTATGTTGTTGGAGACCTTCTCCCCAAGCTGGAAGCAGAGCTGCATGGCATAGTAAAGCTTGTCCTGAGTGGGGATATGAGCACTGCACTAGCCCCCGCACCCTGCCGTGAGAATGCTCCATCGAAGTACATCACGCAACTGCCCGGCGCTTCACTCCCCGGGGAGAGTGACCGGTCCTCGCCCGTTTTGAGCCCTGGTGCCTCCGTCCATTCCGCCATGAAATCTATGAGCGCAGCTCCCTTAATGACCCTGGTCGTGCTGAATTCTAGCTGGAACGCTTGCAGTTCGATGTTCCATTCGGCGACCCTCCCAACTGAATTGGGGCTCCTGAGTACCCTTTCCAGGGGGTAGGCTGAGACGACCTTGATGGGATGGCCTTGAAAGTAGTGCTACAGCTTGCGCGAGGCCACTAATAGTGCGAGGAGGAGTTTTTGGGGCATTGGGTACCGCGCCCTTGCATCCCGCAGCACCGTGCTGACTAAGTACACCGGGTGCTCGACGAGGTTAAGGGTGCTGGCATCCTATGGAGGTTGAGGTGCCTCCTGAGGCGTTGTGGCCCTCAGTGCTTGGTCGCCTGAGGGGGCCTCCTCCGCTCCGGGTGCGTTCCCCTGATGAGGCTGATCCTTTTCTGCCGTGGTCGTGGTCTTCGCGAGGCCTTCCTGGCCTTGCTCTGCTTCGGCCGGGACTGTGGCTGCGGCCGTGGTCCGGCGCTCCTTTCTAACTGCCACCAGGGCTGCGCTAGCGGAATATGGGGTGGCTGCAAGGTAGAGCACCAAGGGCTCCTGTCGTGGATTTGTCACGGCAGATGTCCTTGTGAAAGGACTTAGTCGTGGAGCCATCGCTATGGGTTAACTTGAAGGGGTTAAAGCGAACACAAAGACACAAGGGTTTATACTAGTTCGGCCCCTTCGATGAAGGTAAAAGCCTACGTCTAGTTGTGATGGAATTGATGTGGTTTCGATGGCTAGGGAGCAAACAAGCTTCGCCTAGGCTCGAGTTGTTGTTTTCTGTCCTTGAACCGCCGCCGGGTCGTCCCCTTATATACACGGGTAACGTCCGTCGGTCCACAGAGTCCCACACCGGTTCATACTCGTATCCCGGTTGGTCTCTCTCTATTCCTAACTTACAATGCAAGTTTACATATCAAGCCGGTTTATAGCTACAGGTTCTAAACCGACTACAGGCCTTGGGCCTACATCTGCTTAATCACCTTTAAACTACTAATGAAGCTAACCCGGCCCAGGTAGGCCGGTTCACGCCCAGTGGTAATATCCCCAACATTAGGCCCCAGATTGATTTGAACTGGTTCATGTCAATCCTTCACAAAAATCTTTGTCTTCAACATCTTCTGGTAATTGGTAAACCGCCATGTCGTCATCATATCTGGTTGCTGTAAACCGACATGACGTCATCATGAAGTTAACATTTATGACGCCTTCTTTTATTAATAGATCTGCGATACTTAAGGCAGCAGCTCCACTTCCAAATCTTGTGGCTCTTGGATTTGCGCGCCTGACACACGTCCTTTGCCTTATAAATAGGACTGAAGGGTCATTTCCTTTTCTCCCCTTCGTCTCTTTCTCTTCGTCTTCCTCGCGTCGCCAACCTCAGAGCTCCGCCACCGCCATTAACCTCTGCACCGTCTTGGGCCGCTGCATCAACCTGAACGCTCCAGAGCACTGCGGTAGCTTTCCGCGTCTTCCTCGATTCTGGTAAGCCTTCTGCTCTTCTTAACATATATCTGTTCTAGGGTTTCGTGTTCTTGCCATGTTCCTCACTTGTTCATGCTCGTACCCAGACTCCTGGACAGATCTGTGAAACCCTGCTCTGATTAACAGTAGCCTTTTAGCATCCACCTGTAGTTTCACGCTCAAGTCCATAGATCTCATCTACATACCTGCCCATTGACTCACTTCCGTTCTGCTTTAATCTCTTGAATATTTTCTGTTTTTCTGAACTTGCTTCAGATCCATTACTATAATAGGACCTTGTGAAACCTGTTTCTGCATACTTAGCCATCCGTAACCTCAATTGCTTTCAATTTTTAGATCAGGTGGTTTAACTTAATATAGGAAAAATTATTAAACCGGTATATACCATTAGTCCCCTTGTTGAACCGCCAGACTTCTTCAGTCTTATTATGCTACCTCATAGAAATCCGGTTTAAATGTACTGCCTCCGGTTTAACATTGTTCATACCAGCGCATTCTTGAACCGGAATCACTTATTTCTTGTAGATCTCATCATGGCCAAACAAGTATATGAGTGCAACTGGGTTCCTTCTCGCGTCACAGAAACTCGGCTGGATGATTTAGTTTCGATTGGCGCTTTAGACAGCAAAGATACTATCCACTGGAGGGTTCCTGGTGATGAATGTCCTCCCACACCTCAAGAGGGAGAGGTTGTGATTTTTGCGGACCATTTAGCCCGGGGCTTCAAACCGCCCGGCTCTAAATTTTACCGGGATGTGTTAGCCAATTTTCAACTCCGCCCGCAAGATACTGGCCCCAATTCTGTTACCAACTTATGTCACTTCCAAGTTCTCTATGAGGTATACCTTCAAGAGAAACCCACAGTTGAATTGTTCAGAGACTGCTTCCACTTAAACCGCCGCACCGAATTCACTGATGGTCCCAATACCAAATTGGGCGGTATGGCAATTCAGAAAAGGAAAGAAATCACTTATCCCCATGCCAGACTACACAGTCACCCCAAGGAGTGGAATGCAACATGGTTTTACTGCAAAGATACTTCCACTGATGATGAAAATCCTTTGCCTGGCTTTCGTCCGGAGCGGCTCAGCAATACACACCCCTTCCCACAAAGGTTAAGTGCCAAGGAGAGGAGTAAATACGCTCCGCAATTATCCAAGCTCCGAGCCTTCATGGCCAACGGTTTAACAGGAGTAGATCTCGCACGCTGTTGGATATCATGGAGCATACTGCCTCTCAGCCGGCGCTCCGGTTTAATGTGCAAGTATACTGGTAGCGTTGATGACCCACTCCGACACACCAACATCCAGCTCTCCGATGATGAAGTCACAGAGGCTGCGAAGAAAATGCTGAACGAACCGGAGCACCTCTGCGCTCAAACCGGCCTGCTCCCTTTCTGTGCTACCAATAAACCGCCAGCTGTAAGATTTTGATTGTACTTTTTACTGAACCTGTTATTGCTATCTCTGTCTAACATCAATTGCTGCTTAACCAGGGTGATAATCCGTTTTGGAGCAAGAAGCTTCCACAAGACAAACCAGAGAAAGCAGAACGGTCAACCCGGCTAAAGACCAAGGTCATCAAGAAGCCTGCTAAACAGAGGAAAACCACTGCTTCATCTGATCCGGTTGTTGATGATGATGTGGGTAACTCGGACCTTGAGGTAGAACTCGATTTACTAGGCTTACTTTTTACACGCCTTATTGATGATGATACTTGTCAGGACGACGCTGAAGCCAGTAATGCTGATGTCGCTG
The DNA here is from genome assembly GCF_018294505.1 of Triticum aestivum. Taxonomy (NCBI): domain Eukaryota; kingdom Viridiplantae; phylum Streptophyta; class Magnoliopsida; order Poales; family Poaceae; genus Triticum; species Triticum aestivum. The sequence continues at coordinate 99,301,057 of NC_057813.1, read as the reverse complement.
AGGTAACTATTCTCTCTTCCGATTCAGATCCTTTGCCTTTGCCAAAATTTCGCCAGACAAACCGGAAAGTTAAATTTTCTCATCCTCTTGCTTACTTGGATCCCAAATTTCTTATGAAGACTCAGCAACATGAAGCTTGCCGCACAACCCGGCACAGCGGCCAGGTAGTTACCTCCGCCGGTTTACCAAATAGTCCGGTTCGAAAACGCCGCTCCGAGGTCTCCGACCTTTTTATTAATTTATGTCCTAAAGCGGGTTTCATCCGTCAACCTCTTAATCCGTCCGACTCCGATTATCAGGTTACTTCCCATTCTTCCTCTGGTGAATCGTCGGCCACTCAGCTGCCACCACTGAAAACGGTTCTTGGGTAAGCTAGACTGAATATATGCTTCTAGTATACCACGTTATAACTTACGCTGTTCCTTGACTCTTTGTTTCTCTTTCAGGGCTAAACCTAAACAGAGCAAGAAAGCCTGCCTGGATAAAGCGGCCGAGGAAGATGTCGCCCCTGAACAGGATAAAACGCCAGATCATGAAACGTTCGTTTATGGGGATATTCCCAATGATCCTCCCTTGCAAGATGATGCTATTCGTGAGAAAAGGCCTATCAATACCTCATTCCCTGTTGACCAGCCTGCCAGCTCCGTCCGGATTGATAGATCCCGCAGTCCTTCAAAGCCTGCTGATAAACCGACCGCGCCAACGCAAACCGGCGAGTCCAAGGATGATGACGTTGTAATTACCGGCGTAGGTCACTTTGAACCAGGGAATCCTGTCACTTTGGCCAAGCATACTCTGAAAGAAGATTTTTCTGCCATGAACAAAGGGAAATGGGATGTTGATCTGGAAGCATATGCTGCTCTGAGTGCCCAAGATCTTCATTCTGGTTACTTGAACCGGCTATATACTAGTCGTGACTGTGAAGCTGGCATGGTAAAGATGATGAGAGATAAATTTGAGGTAACTTCCTTGTGCTTCTTCTTTCTTTAATTACTGCCACTGTATTAATCCTCCTAGCCCCCAAGGGCCGGTTTGTAACCTTCTTCAAGCCGGGACTTGAATATAGTCCTCAATACTTTGAAATCCATCAATGTAGCCCCCAAGGGCCGGTTCAACTTATTATAGTTAAATCGGGACTCCAATAAAGATTCTAACATCAGAACATAACTGAGCAAATAGCCATTAGCCCCCAAGTGCCAAGTTGAATACCTGTATTGAGCTTGGGACTTTGCGATTTAGTAATAGATGAAAATTGAAGGTGCATTAGCCCCCGATTATCAATCGTATAACTTGTTATGTTGTTGGTACTTCAAATTCTTGTACCGTTTTCTTAAAGCCAAGCACTGTCTTTATGCAGGCTGAAGTGAGGATCAAAGAGGACCGGATTACTGATCTGCAGGAAGCTTTGAAAACCCAACAAGCTGAAACCGACAAGGCAAATGAAGAAATAATCAGCGCTTTGAGCATCACAGAACAGCTGAAGGAGGACTTCAAGAAGGAGCGGACTGATTGGGCCACTGAGAAGGTCGCTTTAATAAAAAGAGCTGAAAACGCTGAAGCTGCCCTTAAACCGGTGGTAGATGAGCTGACCGCCGTAAAGCGGCAAGTACATTCCATGAACGCTGCTATCTTTGGTAAGCTCCTTTTGGTTTCCTGGACAACTCAGGCCTGCTTATAATAGATCCGGTTTGTGATCTTTCCTGTATTGCTGCAGGTACACGCATTGGTCACTTAGGGTCAGATGTTCGGAAGAAGTTGAAGGCTGCCTACACTTTAATTCAACAGCTGTATACCGGAGCGCAGCGGATCATCACCACTGCATCTCATAACAATCCGGCACCCACTTTAATCCAAGACACTCTTAATAGGTTGTCAATGCTTCCTGCTCGGATTGAAGAACTGAAAAAATCTGCTGCTCGAACCGGAGCCATTAATGCCTTGATCCGGGCAAAAGCATGGGTGCCGAATTTTGATCCTGTTGAGGCAGCTCAAGGCTATCCCAGCTTGAAGGAAGATGGCTCAGATTTCAATGAAGATGATTTGAGGGCGATAAACCGTGCAGTACGCCCTCTGGCTTGTCAATTGGCTGAAGAGGCAGACTTGTCGCATTATCAAGCTCAGTATAATGATCAGAAAAAACGAGTGCCTGCACCAACTCCTGAAGCGGAGAATCTGATTCCTCCAATCAGTAAGTATACTTACGCTCCTGATATTGAACCGTCTTCTCTGATCCATGAAGAGGCTGTCTTTCAAGCTTTAATGGGAATCGACTGGACCATTGTTGATTTCCAGCCAATGGATAGAGATGAGGAAGCTGAAGCGGCGCGGAACGACCCACAACCATCAGACCGGTTTGATGAGCAGGCTTGAACCGGAAGCCGGTTTAAACAACTGCCTTATTATGATCCGCCAAAATAACAATGATCTTATTTGGGCACCGCGTTGCCTTGTAATAGAATAGCCAATACTTCTACTTTAAATATGCCTTCGTGCATACGTACTGATGCTTTTGCTTGAAATCCTCAATTTATACTTCCTGCAATCAGAAAATCTTGAACTGCGGTGGCGGTTATACCGCCAACCGGTTTATAACCTTAATATATATATATATCAATGTATTTAAAACATATAATCAAATATGCGATACAAAATACCTGCCATCGCTGGGCATAAAGTTGGCATAGCCAGGCTTGAAACGGAGGTTTTATAAACCATTACCATCAAAGGGGAGAAAACAACTCCCGTGGTTTTTTTAAAATGCTGGCTTCTTATGTAAACCGTGCTGGGTCATTATAAGCCCCCCTGCTACTCCATGATTTTAACAGGAAAGTTAAACCGGGCATATTTCTCCGGAGTACAAATGAACCAATTTCCGTCAGCTGAACCGGTAAAATAGTGTTGTTGGTTTAAAGGAAACACAACAAAAATTGAAGAATAGTCATAAAAGAAATATGGAAACAAAGGCAATGATAAAAACCGTTTGCAAAAACATGCTTTACTGAGCTGATCAGATGGTGTTACCACGGTCGGACAGGACCAAGCCCCCAATAGGAGTGACAATGGTTCAAGTCAGCCAGGTCCCCAAATGAAACCGTGGCATTTATGCCGATCAAAAGGCGTGGCAATGGTTCGGGTTCGACCAAGCCCCCAAGTGATTCTGTGGCCTTTGGCCGATCAAGAGGCGTGACTGGTTCAGACTTGACCATGTCCCCAAGTGATCTGGTGGCTTTCGCCTATCAAAAGGTGTCGCATTGGTTCGGACATGACCAAGGCCCCAAGTGATATCACAAAGCTTTCTTGAAAAGCAAATTTCAAGGGGTAAACCGGAGGCCGCTTTAAAACAGAACCACTCCATGTAACCACACATGATATGAAAGGACAGAGACCCCGCTTTAGCTGAGGCTCCGGTTTTATTATATCAATGATATATATACACTTCCATAATATGTACATAGATAGAGCCGATGGCTCAAGTGTAGTAAGGCCGAAGATGAGCTATATTCCACGGCCTGTTGGTCTCCTCCTCTGATGTGTGTGAGTTTTTATGCTCTCGAATATCAATCAGATAGTACGACCCGTTGTGCAGATTCTTGCTGACCACGAAAGGTCCCTCCCAAGGTGGGGATAACTTGTGCATATCCGTCTGATCTTGGATGAGCCGAAGCACCAAATCTCCTTCTTGAAAAGTTCTGGTTCTGACCCGGCGACTGTGATAGCGACAAAGATCTTGTTGACAAATCGCCGAGCGGGCAGCCGCTATGTCACGCTCCTCATCTAATAGGTCCACAGCATCTTGCTGTGCTGTCTCATTGTCCGCTTCAACATAAGCCGCCACACGAGGCGAATCGTGCCGGATATCACTAGGGAGAACCGCCTCTGCTCCGTAGACCATAAAAAACGGTGTGTATCCTGTAGATCGGTTGGGCGTAGTGTTGATACTCCATAGCACAGATGGGAGCTCTTCAACTCAACATCCCGGTGTTCTTTGCAATGGAACCATAAGCCGGGGTTTGATGCCTCGCAAGATCTCTTGATTAGCTCGTTCTGCCTGCCCATTGGACTAGGGGTGAGCCACTGATGATACGTCAAGTCTGATGTGCTCACGTTCACAGAATTCCTTCATAGCAGCCTTGGATAAATTGGTACCATTGTCAATAATGATACTGTGTGGAAAGCCAAACCGGAAAATCACCTTTTTAATGAACTGCACTGCTGTAGCTGCATCACACTTACTAACAGGCTCCGCTTCAACCCACTTGGTAAATTTATCGACTGCCACCAAAAGGTGGGTTTTCTTATCCTTGGACCTTTTAAAAGGTCCGACCATATCTAGCCCCCATGTTGCAAACGGCCAAGTAATTGGAATCATCCTCAATTCTTGAGCCGGCACATGAGCACGCCTTGAAAATTTCTGACAGCCATCACACCGTTTAACCAAGTCCTCCGCATCAGCATGAGCTATCAACCAGTAGAACCCGTGATGAAACGCCTTAGCCACCAGTGACTTTGAACCGGCGTGGTGACCACAATCCCCTTCATGGATTTCGCATAAAATTTCACAACCTTCCTCAGGAGAGACGCAGCATTGAAACGCCCCTGATACACCACAATGATGCAATTCGCCATTGATAATTGTCATAGATTTGGATCGCCGGACTATCTGCCTAGCTAGAGTCTCATCCTCTGGCAACTCTCCCCGGTTCATGTACACAAGATAAGGAACTGTCCAATCCGGTATAACATGCAGGGCTGCCACCAATTGAGCCTCTGGATCAGGAATAGCCAAATCCGCTTCACCTAGGAGCTTGACTGATGCATTGTGCAACACATCAAGAAAGACATTAGGCGGGACCGGTTTACACTGAGAGCCCAACCGGCTTAAAGCGTCCGCCGCTTCATTTTTTCGACGATCCACGTGATCCACCTGATAACCCTTGAAGTGACCTGCAACAATATCCACCTCACGATGATATGCAGCCATGAGTGGGTATTTAGAATCCCAAGTGCCAGACACCTGTTGAGCTACGAGGTCCGAGTCACCGAAGCACTTAACCCGACTTAGATTCATCTCTTTAGCCATCTGGAGACCATGGAGCAAGGCTTCATACTCAGCTGCATTATTAGTACAAGGGAACAATAAGAGGAAGAACATAACAAAACTTATCACCTCGTGGGGAAGTTAACATGACTCCAGCTCCCGAGCCTTCCAATTGCCTGGATCCATCAAAATGGATAGTCCAATATGTGTGATCCGGCTTCTCCTCTGGTGCTTGCAACTTAATCCAATCATTGATGAAATCAACAAGTGCTTGAGACTTCACCGCCGTCCGGGGTACGTACTTCAATCCGTGCGGCCCAAGTTCTATTGCCTACTTGGCAATCCGGCCGGTCGCCTCCCGGTTCTGTATGATATCGCCCAAGGGAGCTGAACTGACCACTGTGATAGGGTGCCCTCGGAAATACTGCTTCAACTTCCGGCTTGCCATGAAAACTCCATATACCAACTTCTGCCAATGCGGATACCTTTGCTTGGATTCAATAAGCACCTCGCTGATATAGTAAACCGGCCGCTGAACCGGATACTCCTTGCCCGCCTCCTTGCCTTCTACTACAATAGGCATGCTAACTGCGCGAGCATTGGCCGCTACGTATAACAATAACGGCTCCTTGTCGACCGGAGCTGCAAGAACGGGCGGATTGGCTAATTGCCGCTTCAAGTCCTCCAACGCTTCATCAGCAGCTGGACTCCAGATGAATTGATCTGTCTTTCTCAACATCTGGTATAAAGGGATGGCCTTCTCTCTGAGACGGCTGATAAACCGGCTCAGTGCGGTGATCCGACCCGCCAACCGCTGAACATCGTTGATACACTTCGGTTTAGCCAGGGAGGTGATAGCCGTAATCTTCTCCGGATTAGCCTCAATTCCTCTGTTGGACACAAGAAAGCCCAGTAACTTGCCTGCCGGAACACCAAAGACACATTTGGTAGGGTTAAGCATCATCTTATAAACCCGCAAGTTGTCAAAGGTTTCCTTTATATCATCAAACAGCGTCTCCTTCTGCCTTGACTTGACTACAATATCATCCACATAGGCGTGCACATTGCGGCCGATCTGTTTATGCAGGCAATTCTGTACACACCGTCAATAAGTGGCTTGGGCGCTCTTGAGCCCAAAAGGCATAGACACATAGCAGAAGGCTCCAAAGGGAGTAATAAATGCTGTCTTCTCCTGGTCCTTAACCGCCATTTTGATCTGATGATACCCAGAATACGCATCCAAAAAACTCAAATGCTCAAAACCCGCCGTGGCGTCAATAATCTGGTCAATGCGAGGGAGGGCAAAAGGATCCGCTAGACAAGCCTTGTTAAGATCCGTGTAATCCACACACATACGCCAAGTGCCATTTTTCTTAAGAACCAGCACCGGATTAGCAAGCCACTCTGGATGGAACACTTCAATGATAAAACCAGCTGCTAAGAGCCTGGCCACCTCCTCCCCAATAGCTTTGCGCCTCTCTTCGTTAAACCAGCGGAGAAATTGCTTTACCGGTTTATACTTGGGATCAACTTTAAGAGTGTGCTCAGCGAGTTCCCTCAGTACACCTGGCATGTCAGAAGGCTTCCATGCAAAAATGTCCCGATTCTCACGGATGAACTCGATGAGCGCGCTTTCCTATTTAGGGTCCAAGTTGGCACTGACAGTGAACTGCTTGGACGAATCGCCGGGCACGAAGTCAACAAGCTTGGTCTCAGCCGCTGATTTGAACTTTAGATCTGAATCATGCTCCGTAGTTGGCTTCTTCAAAGGGGTCATGTCCGCCGGATCAACATTGTCCCTATAATATTTTAACTCCTCCGTGGCACAAACCAACTCTGCATAGGCCGCATCACCTTCCTCACATTCCAAAGCAATCTTGCGGCTCCCATGAACCGTTATTGTCCCTATGTGACCCGGCATCTTGAGCTGCAAATAGATATAACAAGGCCGTGCCATGAATTTGGCATTAGCCGGCCGCCCAAACAAGGCGTGATACGGGCTCCGGATCTTCACCACCTCAAAGGTTAGTGTCTCGGATCGGGAATCATGCTCGTCCCCAAAAGCCACCTCCAGGGCTATCTTACCAACAGGATATGCTGATTTGCCAGGCACCACACCATGGAACACCGTATTAGACGGTCTGAGATCCTTGTCTGTTAGCCCCATGTGACGGAATGTCTCATAGTACAGGATGTTAATACTGCTCCCTCCATCCATGAGTACCTTGGTGAATTTATAACCTCCCACCTGAGGGTCTACCACTAATGCCAACTCGCCCGGATTGTCAACCCGGGGGGGTGATCCTCCCTGCTCCACACGATAGGCTGCTCCGACCAGTGTAAATAACGTGGTACGGCTGGTTCAACAGAGTTCACTGCTCGCTTATGAAGTTTCCGGTCGCGCTTATCCAAGCTAGTTGTGAAAACGTGATACTGCCCATTGTTCAACTGTTTTGGCAGGCTCTGATAACCCGACCGCTGCTGCTGCTGCTGTTGGTTGTAACCCCCTTGACCGTTCTGATTATCCTGGTTATTATTACCGCCCTGATTGAAACCTGAACCGGAAGCTCCATCGTGACCCGGCCCATGGAAACCGGATCCTGAGCCACCACCTGACCCACGGTCATACCGGAAGGCATTAGAGTTTTTAAATTCCTGCATAATGTAACAATCCTTCCAAAGGTGGTTAGCCGGCGCCTCCTTCGTCCCGTGTTTTGGGCAAGGCTGATTCAGCAAATAGTTTAAGCGATCCGGGTTAGGATTTGGAGCCCCATTACGATTCGCCACTTTACCTCTGCGCCGCTGACCCTTGTCCTGCGCATTAGTGTTAGCCACAAAGTCCATGCTGCCATCCGCTTTATGCTTGCCTCCGTTTCCATGGCCCGCCAATTTGTGTTGATGCCCCTTAGAGTTGCTATTCTTTTTTCCCTTCCCTGCTTCGTCATCGTCAGTCTCGGGATCCTTGGTACTATCAGAATCAGCATACTTCACTAAAGCGGCCATAAGAGTTCCCATGTCATTATAGAACCGCTTCATACGCCCCGACTTCAACTTTAGAGGCTTAAACCGGCAGTTGCCCTCCAGGGTTAAGATCGCAGAGTCAGCATTGATCCTGTCAGACGAGTGCAAGACTTCAGAAACGCGGCGTACCCAATGGGTTGTTGACTCTCCGTCCTCCTGAACACAAGCCGCCAAGTCTACTATGGGCTTAGGCTGCTTACACGTATCTTTGAAATTCTGGATAAACCGGGTCCGCAATTGGACCCATGAACTGATAGAATTAGGCGGCAGGCTCTTCAACCAAGCACGGGCTGTGCCTTCAAGCATCATGGTGAAGTACTTTGCACACGCGGTCTCATCCACATCCAGCATCTCCATTGCCATCTCATAACTCTCTACCCACGCTTCTGGAGATAAATCAGCGGTGTAATTTGGCACCTTGCGCGGGCCCTTGAAGTCCTTGGGCAGGCGTACATTGCATAAAGCGGGGACTAAACAGGGCACTCCCAAGCTAGATGCGACCCCTGGCCCGGCAGAGGTGGTAGGACGAACCGGTGTAAGCTGATCCACCTCGTTCTGTGCTGCTAACTCGGCCTCCCTTCGTGCCCGGGCCCGGTCCACTACATCCTGAGCATCATGAACACCACCGGCCGGGTTATTGCCACGGGCTGCTTCACGGCCCCGCGCATTGCTTGATATGGCCGGTTCATCCAGGCACCTACTATAGCTCTGGCTTGGACGAGGTGTGGAATGAATCCGATCGCGGCTGTATGAATATGCCTCCTGTTGAATCAAAGCGGTCCGGAGAAGTTCCTTAACCCGGCGCGTCTCTATTGCTTGCGGAGAGTCTCCTTCGACCGGGATAGCTTCTAATCGTGCAGCAGCTGCGACAAGATTGTCCATAGGATTAGAATAATGACCCGGAGGTGTCTGGACCGGCGGAGGAATCACAATGTTCTGCCGAGGAGGTTCCATCAGGCGGGGTTGGGCCGTCGCTCCTGGCCCTGGTGCCTCGACCCGGTTTACCTCCAGGTGCCCCGGTGGATTACTGGTTCCAGCTCCCGGAGTGTGAAAGAGATTTCGAGGGTCGAACCCTAACGGCAGGCGTGATCTGTGCTTCCGCTTCAAGACCTCCTGTGATGCGTTCTGGTCGAGCATGAGCTTATAGGCCTGGGCGTCCAAAGCGGCCCGCTCTGCGGCCATCCTGTCCTTCTCTGCTGCCAGGTCGGCTTTGGCCTGTGCGATCTGCTCTCTGACCTTTGCAACCTCTGCATCATGGGCCTCCTGATCCGCCGGATTGGCCTCTGCCATAAGTACAGCTAGTGCATCAAACAGGTCAGACAGAACTTGAACCGGTGGGCGCACAAGGCCTCCTGCCCCTACTGCCGCTGCCGCTGCTGATCCGGAGAACATTGCTGCTGCGGTCGAGGAGTGATTCGCCGCCTGCGTACCGGCCATGAATATTCCAACCCGGTTGACCTGTTCAGGGGGTCCGGAATACTGTCACCATCGGAACAGCCCCTAATCTGGTCGTCTTGCAACTGGTACAATGATTCGGTCCCCCCGGTCGAGGACTTGTCGCTAGAATAAACGACGGTCTCGCTACCGTATTCTGACTCGTCCCCATGCTCTTCTCCGTGGATGACTCCCACGAAGGCACGCTTCACGGCCGGTTTAACCTGGGTAGATCTCGCACGCTGAGCCGTCTCGACGAGGTCGGTGCGGATGTCCGGCTCAGGCCCAGGCTCACCAATCTTGCCGATAAAAACGTGTATGCCACCAAAGGGGACCCGGTACCCGTACTCGATCGAGCCGGCTTCGGAACCCCATCCTGCATCGTCGATGTAGAGCTTGCCGCGACGACTCTTGGTCATCCGGCCCACATCATAGCCTTCGAGTCCTTTGAGCTTGCCCTCCAAGATCATCAAACCGTCGTGCGATAGCCCCATGGTGAGCGCCAACTGTCGTGGATTTGTCACGGCAGATGTCCTTGTGAAAGGACTTAGTCGTGGAGCCATCGCTATGGGTTAACTTGAAGGGGTTAAAGCGGACACAAAGACACAAGGGTTTATACTAGTTCGGCCCCTTCGATGAAGGTAAAAGCCTACGTCTAGTTGTGATGGAATTGATGTGGTTTCGATGGCTAGGGAGCAAACAAGCTTTGCCTAGGCTCGAGTTGTTGTTTTTTGTCCTTGAACCGCCGCCGGGTCGTCCCCTTATATACACGGGTGACGTCCGTCGGTCCACAGAGTCCCACACCGGTTCATACTCGTATCCCGGTTGGTCTCTCTCTATTCCTAACTTACAATGCAAGTTTAAATATCTAGCCGGTTTACGGCTACAGGTTCTAAACCGACTACAGGCCTTGTGCCTTCATCTGCTTAATCACCTTTAAACTACTAATGAAGCTAACCCGGCCCAGGTAGGCCGGTTCATGCCCAGTGGTAATATCCCCAACAGCTCCCGAGGACATGGAGCTACCATTACCGGGGGGGCTGGTAAGGTACCTCTTGAGGTCTTGGAATGCCTTGTCGGCCTCTTCAGTCCATTCGAAGGGGCCTTTCCTCTTCATCAGCTTGAAGAAGGGCAGTGCTCGCTCCCCCAGCTTGGAGATGAAACGTCCTAACGTGATTACACGCCCGGTGAGCTTCTGCATTTCCCTGAGGGTCTTCGGCAGGCTCATGTCTTCGACTGCCTTGACCTTCTCTGGGTTGGCCTCGATGGCCCTGTGGGACACGAGGAAGCCCAGGAGCTTGCCCGAGGGGACTCCAAACACACACTTCTTCGGGTTGAGCCGCAGGTCCACTTCACTGAGGCTCGTGAAGATTTCTTCCAAGTCCTGTATCAGGGTTTTTGCCTCCCGAGACTTCACCACAATGTCATCGACATAAGCTTCAACGTTCCTACCGAGCTGTCGGCCCAGGGCGATGTGCATCAGGGTTATTCCTACTCCCGAGCCCGGCGAGAGCGTCGTGTTCGTGTCTCACCTCCGTCGGGGTTTAGGCTTCCCGATGGATCCCTTCGTGAGGGGGCTCATGTTTTACTATCGGCTGGAATTCCATGACTTGGCTCCGGAGTCCATCCTCCACATCTCATCATTCATTGTCATCTGCGAAGCCTTCCTCCGCACTACCCCTCACTTCGGCTTGTGGCTCAAAACCTTCAACGTGGAGTCGAAGATGATAGAGGGGCGTCAGGCAGAGTGCGGCGGGACGGTTATAAGCAAGAGGGTCGATGCTCCATGGCCCGAGGGCTCTTTTCAGGAGGAGCTCGACTTGTGGCAACATGAGTGGTTCTATATCACCGCTCCCAGGGGCAGCAGGCAGAGGCCGCCGCCTGTCTTCCGATCGGGCCCTCCACAACGGCTTAACTGGGGGCCGTCCAAAGACGTACCCCTGTTGTAGGACCAGATTCGAGGCCTCCAAGAAAGGGAGATTAATCTGGTCGTAGTGGCATAGGCTATGCTGATTCGGCGCCTTCTGCCTTGCAAATGTCGCCCCCTCCGCATGTGGGAATTTAATCCGGAGGGGCCACGAGCTCTCCAACACTTCATGGGTTTGACACCCGCGGAGATGTACAAACTGTTCTTCGGATCGCAAGAGATGCGTCCGGATTTGACCGAGGATGCTGGCCTAAGCTGCAATCGCCCGGATACTCAAGTAAGTAGCCCTGTGTCCGGACATATTGTCCATTTATTTATCATGGGTTTGCCGTTTAACCAGCTATCCCTTGGACAGGAGTGGATAGCGCAAGCCGGATCCCGTGTTAGTTTAAATGTTGGAGGTTGCACCTTCAAAGGAGGGCGAAGGGGGCACAGGGAAACTACCACCTCTCTCAAGGAGGCTTTCAGTAAGGGGGGAATCGAGAGCCCCTCCTTCCAGGGGGAGAAGAGGACTGCTTCCGAAGACCCGGAGGCCAAGGCCTCAAAGCGGGGAAAGAAATCTGCACCGGAAGGTCCTGTGCCGGGAAGAGCCCCGGCCGCACTGTCTCCTCAGAGGAATTAGCCCTCCAGCGAGCCATAAGTAAAAAAGGGGGATTTTGTAATAGGGGACACCCCTGCTTTATTTCTAAGGGTAACCGAAGTTTTCACCTTGTAGTTCGGATCTCAGCCCATCTCAGCAGAGCTCATCTTCGGGGGACCTTCGTCCGGAGATGATGGAGAGCGAAACGCCTCCATCTGCCGCCCCGTCGGGCGGGGCGGACGACCCTGAGGTGTCGTGACAGAGAGTCTCCCCGAGTCCGGCGGGGCCGGGGAGTTCGGCACCCATTGGAGTACGGTCGGTGGAGCTGCAGGATTTGCTCAAGAGGGCGTCTATCAGAGAAGATCACCACACATTAATGAGTACGGTGATTGAAAGGATCTCATCTGCCGGGAGCGGGTTGTATGAGGCCGTCGGAAGTTTGCTGACGGGGTTTGAGGTACGCAAAAAATGACATACCTTTTGACAGTTTTGCACATGGAGTGCGCCCTGTATAGATAGTAGCCCCTGAGACTTGGTATGCTGTCGAAAGCGACAGCGTGCCAAGGATCATAATCTCAGTTATAGAATGTCGCCTTTCCTATGCAGGTGGCGAAATGTTCAATGGACAGACGGACTGATGGAGTTGCCGAGCTGAAGAGGCAACTCGATGTTGCGGATGCGGACATCGCACTGGTCAATAAATGACTTGATGAGTCACAAGTTAGGTGGTTGCTCCGCGGTCGCCTAGTAAGGGAGCTGACGCCCATTCCTTACAATTTGTATGCTTGATGCAGATGGTGCCGCTGCTGTGGAAGACCTTCGAGCAGAGCTTGCTCGAGCCAAGGAGCAAGCCAGGAAAAGTGATGGGGCTGCCTCGAAGGCAGCGGAAGAGCTAAAAGCCGAAAAGGCTGCTCACTGCCGAAGCAGGGAAGAGATGGCCGGAATGGCCTTGAAATTAAAAGATGCTACCGACCACTGTGAATTTCTTGAAGGAGAACGCCGAGTGGAGCAAGAGGGCCTGAAGAAGGCCGCCACCGAAGTCAAGGATGCCTGAAGTGCGATGCGGGCTATGAAGGAGGAACTGCGTCAAGCCAGAGACATTGCGGCTGGAAAGCCCTTTCTCCTGCGTAGGAAGTTCACGGATCCGAAGTATGCTCAGTTGTGCCAATTGTGTGGTGCGGAGGATCCTTATCTGGATTTGGCGGCGAGTGCGGCGGACGCAGTCGTGCACTTCCGAAGCCAGAAGGATCACAAAATGGAAGAGCATTTCTGGTCTCAATTCCATAGTTCAGAGCGTCCACTTCCGTTGACTGATCGGCTGGCTGAGTGGGCTGAGCTGAATAGATTGTCCGGACTTGCCATGACGGATGTGGTCGCTCATCTGTGGCCGAAAAGGACCAAGCCTGAGAGTTATTTTGGCTTGTTGCAGCAATTCCTTGGGGCTGTGCCGCATATCAAGGCGATGAAGCGGTCGGCATGCATAGAAGGTGCACAGATGGCTCTCGCCCGTGTGAAGACATACTGTGCGGAGATGGATGCCACCGCTGTTGCATCCCGGGGTTCGGACAAAAGCCGATTACCCGCCGAGCACTATTTTGAGGAAGTCCTGCAGGGCGCTCGTTTAATAGAGTCGCAGTGCTCTGAAGATGTTATGTTTAAATGACACGTATGATTACCCGCCGTATATGTATGTATAACCTGAAAGATGGCAGTCTTTGGCTTCAGCCCCCACGCACATGGTGCGGGGGTGTTTGCAAAAAGAAAAGCACTTTTTCACACTTAATCCAACGTCTTGGTCCTTTGAAGGAGGTGATAGAGTAGCAAACTAGGCAACCGGACTATAATGCTTTATCACTTTCACTTAGCCATAGGAGCTCGAAGGTGGGGCTACTATATAGCCCCTAGAGGCACCGCGCTTCTCCGAACTCGGGGCACGTATGTGCCTGACTGGGAAGCGGTCCTTCGTCAAAGCGGAGGAATTCTAAACATTCCAATAGTCGATCGAATGGTTGACCAGTCCCTCGCTATATCATGACAGTCAGTTTTCGGCTTTCCCTACTGAGGTGCTCGCCCGGCCGAACCGGGGCACAATCGCAGCAGTTCTCCTGGTGCCGCGTTAGCCGATGGAGCGGAACGTAAGGTAGCAAAACATAGGAGCCGGGCAAACCCAACATTTGACCAAAGACATGATTCGGAGCTGATGCATATAAGGCCTAACTCGAGACGTCGAACACTCCCTGAGGTGTTCGGTCTTTATGATACCGGGCAGAACAATGCCCTAAGCCCCTAGTGTCCAGGTACAGGCGGGAACTTCTGACACGGCCGATGCCAAAACGCCAGCCTCCTCCTCGGTCTTGGTAGGAAACCGGGGGATGTGTATCAACAAGAGACAGTAAGAAAGGTTTACGCAGGGTCTTAATCTGAAAAGAATCCTTGCAGCGGGTCCCTGCTACACGTCTGCGCCTGTGTCTCCGTTGTGCCGTATCCTGGACGGGTGTAGCACGTGCTTCATCTGTAAAAGAGAAGGACTTACTTTGGAAGAAAATATCGTGCAAAAGTTGTATTTAAAATAAAGTATATTTGGAAGATGAATAAAGTTGAGCTTTATTGGCTCTCATCGTTTATACGCGCGGCCCCTTGTAAAGGGGTATGCGGCTGGGAAGCCCCTTGTTTATTTACGCCGGACTCGCCTAACCGTGTCCAAGGTCTGAAGGACCTTTTTTTAGGGGCTTGGACCTGCAAGGTCGGATTAGTGTGTGGCTGTCAAGGCAGCCTCACGTTCTCCGTGGTCGAGGAACACTCAGAGTTACTCTTTAATGAGATTATGCCACATGGACCGGGCATTTTAAGCGTAAGAGACGCGTAATGAGGTATTGCATTAAAGCGGGCGAAAGCTTCACGTCCCGGTAGTGCTTGAGGGCCACTGTTAAATGGGGCGATATGGAGAGTGAGCTTTTCGCGACGGAGGTTGTCGGATGAACCGAACACAACCTCTAGTGGTACAGAGCCTGTACAATTGGCTTAAAGGCCTAGCGTCACTCCTTTGAAGGAAGTGCTACTACGGCAAATTTTGGTAGGGTCTATCCCCATTCTGCGGACGGTGTCCTGGTATGACAGGTGCCGCACTGTGTTTTCGTGTTATCACATGAAGTGAGTTCACTGTTTTGACTTCTACTGGGAAAGTCTTCTATTTTCCGGCGTGCTACTTGTGGGGTTCGTCATCGTCTTCACTTGGTGTGTCGAGCCCCTTGCGTTCGGCGTTAAGTCGGTCGGACTGTTTGAAGACCCAACAATCTCTGTGGGTATGGTTTGCAGGCTTCCCGGAGGTACTATGTATTTGACATAGCCTATCCAGAATTTTGTTTAGGTTGGATAGCTCATCGCTGTTGTCCTTGAGGGGCAATGTTTTATTATTCGGCCGAGAGCTTTTGAATCCGGCATTGACCGCCGTGCTATTTGGGCCATTTTCCTTATTCCGGCGCTGATCTTTTCTGCGTCGTGATTTCCCATTTCCATCCCTGACTTCAGATGTACTCGGGTCGCTGGTGCTGCATCTAGCCAGCCAGCTGTCTTCCCCCGCGCAAAAGCGGGTCATGAGGCTTGTTAGTGCGGCCATTGTTCTTGGTTTTTCCTGGCCGAGGTGTCTGGCGAGCCATTCGTCTCGGACGTTCTGCTTAAAGGCTGCTAAGGCTTCGGCGTTCGGACAGTCGACTATTTGGTTCTTTTTGGTGAGGAACCTGTTCCAGAATTTGCATGCTGACTCTCCGGGCTGTTGAGTTATGTGACTTAACTCGTCTGCATCCGGAGGGCGGACATAAGTCCCCTGAAAATTTGCTCGAAACACATCCTTGAGCTCTTCCCAACTTCCAATGGTATTTTCTGGGAGGCTTTTGAGCCAATGCCGAGCTGGCCCTTTGAGCTTGAGGGGTAGGTATTTTATGGCATGGAGATCGTCTCCTCTGGCCATATGTATGTGTAGGATATAATCCTCAATCCAGACTCCGGGGTCTGTTGTTCCATCATATGCCTCTATGTTTACAGGTTTGAATCCCGCTGGAAATTCATGATCCAGTACCTCGTCGGTGAAACATAGTGGGTGTGTGGCGCCCCTGTATTTGGGTGTGTCGTTGTCTTCAAACGCTCGGCGGGTGGTGTTGCTTCCTGGAGTCTTCTTTTTTGGCCCATAGATAGACCTGACCGGGTCATCCTTTCTCCGAGGATCTTTATGCTGATCGTGTGCCGGCTTGTGTGCGGCGCCCCTTGCTGCTCTTAGCCTATGATCTGGTCATCTATCCGGCCAGGCGTCCTCTTTCTTTTTTGACTGAGGGGGTTCTAAGGCCTCCTCGTCAAATTCGGGCAACAGCTTGCGCTTCGGGTAGCTCTTTGCCTGGTGACTAGCGCCATATTTATCTGCGGTATTGAGTACTTTGCTCCATCTCCTTCTGAGTGCGTGCTCCGCTGTTTTGAGCTTCCGCTTTTGCTTCTTCAAACTTCTTGCAGTGGCGACGAGCCTTTTATGAAGGTTCTTATGCTCTGGTGATGTGTTTGGCGTGAGATCTTCTGGGCTCTTGTTTTCGCCGGGGATGGGTTGCTTGTCCAGTTCATCATGTTCGGATAGTTGCTTGGTGGCATGTTCGCCGTCCACTGCTTCACCCTGCTCTAGGGCCGGGTCCGTATGGGTGCTGTTTTTATCGAGGCGGGACTTCGGCGGCGCTTGCGTCGCTGCTTTGGTTGTTTGTTGGGGGAGTTGTCGTTCGCCACGTCCCTTTGTTCCTCATTGTCGCTTCTTTTTGGTGTATCCACCATGTATACATCGTGAGTTGGGGTGGCTTTCCAGTGCCCGATAGGCGCTGGTTCTTGGTCGTCTCCGGCATCGTCGTCCGTACCGTCGATGTCTTCGGAGTCAAAGTCTAGCATGTCAGTTAGATCATCGACAGTGGCTACTAAGTGGGTGGTGGGTGGGCGTTGAATTTCTTTGTCGTCCGCATCCCAACCGTCCTGGCCGCAGTCCGGCCAGGGCTCTCCTGATAACGAGAGATACTTTAGCGAGCTTAAGATGTCGCCGAAAGGTGAGTGTTGAAAGACGTCCACAGCGGTGAACTCCATGATCGGCGCCCAACCGGATTCGATTGGAGGGGGCGCGGGAGGCTCGGAGTCCAGCAAGGAGTCCGGCACCTCGGAGTCACGGGCTTTATGAGGGACGAGATCGGTGTTCGGCTCTATCGCTGTAGAGGTTGCAGCCCCCGAGGCGGTGTCTAGCCATCCATCCTCGATCTGTGCAGCCGGCTCCGAATTAAAGATCGGAGCGGACTCGAGTGCGGCCTCCAGGCCACTGTCCGGCTGCAGGGCTAAGTCATGCCCGTCATGACAGTGCGGCGCGCTCGGCTGTGGCTCGAATCCATCGAAGATCAAGTCCCCGCGGATGTCAGTCGTGAAGTTCAAACTTCCAAATTTGACCTAACGGCCAGGGGCGTAGCTATCGATCTGCTCCAGATGGCCAAGCGAATTGGCCCGCAGTGCAAAGCCGCCGAATACGAAGATCTGTCCGAGGAGGAAGGTCTCACCCTGGACTGCGTCGTTGTTGTTGATCGAAGAAGCCATCGAGCCTATCGGTGACGACACAGAGGAACTCTCAATGAAAGCACCAATGTCGGTGTCAAAACCGGCGGATCTCGGGTAGGGGGTCCCGAACTGTGCGTCTAGGTGGATGGTAATAGGAGACAAGGGACATGATGTTTTACCCAGGTTCGGGCCCTCTTGATGGAGGTAAAACCCTACGTCCTGCTTGATTAATATTGATGATGTGTGTTACAAGAGTAGATCTACCACAAGATCAAGGAGGCTAAACCCTAGAAGGTAGCCTATGGTATGATTGTTGTTCGTCCTACGGACTAAAGCCATCCGGTTTATATAGACACCGGAGAGGGCTAGGGTTACACAGAGTCGGTTACAATGGTAGGATATCTACATATCCGTATCGCCAAGCTTGCCTTCCACGCCAAGGAAAGTCCCATCCGGACACGGGACGAAGTCTTCAATCTTGTATCTTCATAGTCTTGGAGTCCGGCCGATGATGATAGTTCGGCTATCCGGACACCCCCTAGTCCAGGACTCCCTCACTGCCCCTGCTGTCACTGGGAAAGGACACCGCAAGATTGAACCCAAAGCTAAGCACTTCTCCCATTGCAAGAAAGATCAATCTAGTAGGACAAACCAAACTGATAATTCGAAGAGACTTGCAAAGATAACTCAATCATACATAAAAGAATTCAGAGAAGATTCAAATATTTCTCATAGATAAACTTGATCATAAACCCACAATTCATTGGATCTCGACAAACACACCGCAAAAAGAGTTACATCGAATAGATCTCCAAGAAGATCAAGGAGAACATGGTATTGAGATCCAAAGAGAGAGAAGAAGCCATCTAGCTAATAACTATGGACCTGAAGGTCTGTGGTAAACTACTCACAACTCATCGGAAGGGCTATGGTGTTGATGTAGAAGCCCTCCGTGGTCGATTCCCCCTCCGGCGGAGCGCCGGCGAAGGCTCCAAGATGGGATCTCACGGATACAGAAGGTTACATTGGTGCAAATAGCTTTTCGTGGTCTCTCCTAATGTTTTCGGGGTACGTAGGTATATATAGGAGGAAGAAGTACGTCGGTGGATGCCCGAGGGGCCCACGAGACAGGGGGCGCGCCCTCCACCCTCGTGGCCGCCTCGGCAGCTTCTTGACTTGCACTCCAAGTCCTCTGGATTGCGTTTGTTCCAAAAAGATTGCTCCTGAAGGTTTCATTCCATTTGGACTCCCTTTGATATTCCTTTTCTTCGAAATACTGAAATAGGCAAAAAAACAGCAATACAGGCTGGGCCTCCGGTTAGTAGGTTAGTCCCAAAAATGATATAAAAGTGTAAAGTAAAGCCCATAAACATCCAAAACAGGTTATATAATAGCATGGAACAATCGAAAATTATAGATACGTTGGAGACGTATCAATGATCCCGCGACTAACTACTTAGTCACACTGAGCTCATTATGATGATGCATTACCGAGTGGGCCCAGAGATACCTCTCTGTCATACGGAGTGACAAATCCCAGTATCAATTCGTGCCAACCCAACAGACACTTTTGGAGATACCTGTAGTGTACCTTTATAGCCACCTAGTTACGTTGTGACGTTTGGTACACCCAAAGCATTCCTACGGTATCCGGGAGTTGCACAATCTCATGGTCTAAGGAAATGATACTTAACATTAGAAAAGCTTTTAGCAAACGAACTACACGATCTTGTGCTATGCTTAGGATTGGGTCTTGTCCATCACATCATTCTCCTAATGATGTGATCCCGTTATCAATGACATCCAATGTCCATGGTCAGGAAACCATGACCATCTGTTGATCAACGAGCTAGTCAACTAGAGGCTCACTGGGGACATGTTGTGGTCTTATGTATTCACACATGTATTATGATTTCTAGTCAATACAGTTATAGCATGAACAATAGACAATTCTCATGAACAAGGAAATATAATAATAATCATTTTATTATTGCCTCTAGGGCATATTTCCAACACAAGTACCATAAGTAGCAACAACAAGTTTAGCTAACACAAATAGCCAACACATAGCATGACCATACTAAGATACTACTTCTCCCCCTTTGACAGCAATAAGGAAAAAAGGGCGAAGACGGACTTTGTCACTCCTGACGGATGTCATCATCACCATCAAAGAACTCGACGTACTCGTCATGAGACGGGAACCAAAAGTGGAAGAGGACGGAGCAACGGGAATCGGATCGTCATCACTCACGGGACTCCCACGGTCATGAAGGCGTTGCTTGAGCTGATTCTTGGAGATGATGAGGCACTTCTGAACATCATGATTCTCCTGACAGTAGAAAGTGATTGCCTTCATGATAGTATACTGAGCCTTGCTTAAGAACAAGGCAAGGCGTCCATGAGGAGCAGACGAGGAAGAAGGCACGGAGGAACCAGTGGGATGAGACCCACTAGCAGAATTCCTAGGTGGTCGAGGTGCAGCAGTCGGTGCAGGAGCAGCCATGCGCATATTGACGGGAGGCTTCCACATGGAATGCCTAACGGTCTTAGCAACCTCAAACGGAACAGTGTGATCAATTGTGGCCTGAATGAATGGAGCATGTGGGAATTGACGTGACTGAATGAAGCTGAAGAGACGAATATCATGCCAAATATAGTGAGAGGTGTCAAGAGGCTCAGTGGGAGCATCATGCATACTGTCAGATTTCGGGTTCCGGCAGACCCTTGAGGTTCGAACACTGGGGTGCGCGCGGAGATCTCGCCCACTACCTACCTACACCCCACCGCCGTGCTAGGATCTAAGCTATGAAAAGAACAACACAAGAGGCACAGAGTTTATACTGGTTCAGGCCACCATTGTGGTATAATACCCTACTCCAGTGTGTGGTGTGGTGGATTGCCTCTTGGGCTAATGATGAACAATACAAGGAAGAACAGCCTCGCGAGGGTCTGTTCTTGACTGGTGCGATGAACTACTAGGGGGAGTTCAGTCGCTCTCTCTACTGGTTGCTTGGTGAGGATCCTGTCCCCCTACCTTGTGGTGGCTAGTCCTATTTATAGGCAAAGGCCCTGGGCCTCTTCCCAAATATTAAGCGGGAAGGGCGCCAACAATTGGCCATTTTGAAGGGGAACATCTAGTACACTTATCCTGACTAAAGTTGGTCCTCGCCTGTCAAAGGCTGTGGTGGTGACGCCGGCTTGGGCTCCACGATGACCTCCTTCCTGCCGTTGGGCTGGTCTTGGTCTTGTTGCACCGAAATAGATGCCTTTGCTTGATGCTCTCGCCTGCGCTTGCTCCCTTTGCACCAAAGGGAAAGGAGGACACTGCGCGGCTGGCGCCCTTGGTCGTCATGGTTTGCGTCATGGGCACCTCGTGAGGTACCCTGCCTTGATCTCTCTACCTCCTCGCGAGCCAGCCTGATGAGGTCGCGCCTCAGGAAGCTCCTTGTCGTCCGCCCCACGAGGCTTGGCCCCTCGCGAGGGTCTTGAGCTCGTGTTGATGAAGATGGGCCGTGCTGGGCCCCCCTTTGAGCCACGCCGCAGGCCGCAGGCAGGCAAGTCTGGGGACCCCCATTCCTAGAACGCCGACAGTAGCCCCCGGGCCCAAGGCGCGCCCGGACTTGGCTGAGCAGAGAGGCGAAAGGGCAAGTGCGAAGCGCCGCGGGCCCTAACAGACTACGGCCTTGGGCGCCGCGTGGCGGTTGATGGGACGCGGGTGCCTTAGCAACCGCGCGAGTTGATAAAGGAGCGGCATCTGCCTAGGCCTTGCTTCTTTTGCTTTCTCCGGTTGCTGCCTAGATCCCCTTTCTTGCGCTTCTCCTTCCTACCTCCGAAATCTCCAGATCTACTTCGACCGCGTGACCTAGGAAGCCATGGCGCCTCGTCAGTCCCCGGCCGGAGCTTGGTACTCGTCTGCCCTGGACTCGCCGAACATGTTAGAGGCGAGCCTCGCCCGGGTGCGCCAGATGGCAGCGGCGCAGGGCAGTGACGGGGCGAAGGTGTTCAAGGCCGGCTCTGCCCTTCCTGAGGGCCAAGGGAGCGCCTTATATCCACTCTTTGTGAGCACCATCACTGCCGGTCTGGTACCTCCCTTCTCCGAGTTCTTCTTCTCCGTCCTCCGCCATTACAAGCTGCCAGCTCTGCATCTCCACCCCAACTCTGTCCTTCTCCTGGCAATCTTCGCCTACTATTGCAAGGCTCACGTAGGGGTGCAGCCCTCAGTGGCCTTGCTACGCCACTATTTCTCCCTCCGGACCTCTCGTGGTCCCATCTCTGCGTGCGCGAGTTTTGTCGCGTGCGGTAGCTCCATTGCCATTTCGAACCCCAGGAAGAGGATCGAGGGCTTCAGGAGCAAGTGGGTCTTGGTAGATGCCGGGCACATCCACCATCGGCTGACCTTGCCCACGGGTCACCCCACGAGCTCCGAAGATTGGTCTCGAGTGGAGCTCGTGGACCCCCGCGTGAAGCCGGTGTTGGAGAAAATGGATGCAGATCTGAGGCCGGCCAGCATGGCGGCGGCGAAGCTGACCGTCGCATCGCTGCTGAGGGAATTCCTGGAGCACCAGCTGGCTCCGCTTCGTCAGTACTCACTGCCGATGTGGAGGCCTCACCCGAGCCCCGCGGTCTTGGCCGACGAGGATCTGGCTGCGGTCCTCCAATCCTTGGTCAGGGGCGACGTGGCAAGGTTGGAGGGCGCTCCTACGCCCTTGTTCCTCCGCGACAACTGGGAGCAAGTAGTGGAGTCCATTCCCGTCTTCAACGGGGACGGGCCCGTGCCCATGGAGGCTCCCGAGGACCCGGTGGACGTGTCCTCCGATGACTCCAGCGATGAGAAGGGAGAAGGGGAGCGGGAAGGAGGGCTTGACTCCGAGGCAACCGACGGAGAGTCAAGGGCTCCCCTCCCTCGGCGCAGGTCCCGCACTCTCCTCCTCTCACCAAGCGATGACGACGAGGATGATGATGAGCAGGGCGGCGGGAGCTTGCCCCCGATCCCGAGGAAGGACAGGACCGGGCTGATCCCCCGCGGGTCTGCCCCGGCCCCGAGGCGATCCGCAGATGCGCCTCCTGCTCCCGAGCTCCTTGAGGCTGACCCTTGCAGCCGGCTCTCGGGCTTCAAGTACGGCCGGAGGTTGCTCGAGCTCGCGAGCAACAACCTGTAAGTGCTCGTCTCCTATCTTGTTTCTTGTGTTGGTGCTGAGGCTTGATGTCTGCATCTCTTGGCTAGGCTAGCACCCGCGGCGAAGAGGCCGAAGGGGTCTCCTGAGGTCCCATCTGGGGAAGCGCCTCCGCCCGCGAAAGATGGTGACCGCAAGGCACAAGCCTCTCCTGCCCGGTCATCCTCGCGGGGCCTGGCTGAGCCGGCTGGGGCGGGCTCAGCCCCCATGGCCCAAGCAACTCCTGAGGTGCCCATGCCTAATGCCGCCACCGCAGTCGTTGGGGCACAGCAGGTCCTGCCTCAGGATGTTGTGGTTACGCTACCGTCCTCTCCTCCTACTCGACCAACTGCTGTCTCTCCGACTCCTCCCACCATCTTGGATTGCGCTGCTACCGAACTGGACCAGCTGCGGCAAGATCTTCTGGGCGCCGACCCTCGCCTGGTGGCCGGGCGCTTGGAGCTGGCTTCTGGCTGGATTCGCTCTGACGCTTCGATTCGAGCAGCGCTGGTTCAGGCCTCGACGGCCTGCGATGAGGAGAAGCAGGCTATCCTTGGCGCGAAGGCCGCTCGAGACGCCGCCTTGGGAGAGGCGGCTGATGCCCAAGGTCGCTGCAAGGCGCTGGAGAGCGAACTGCAGGGCCTGCAGGACCAGCTTGCCGAGGAGGTCCGCATCTGCCAAGAGAAGGAAGAAGACCTGAAGGCTCGCGAGGCAGCCATCAAGGATCGGGACGCCAAGCTTAACAAGCGCCGTGACCGTCTAGGCGCGCTGGAGCAGGAGTTGGAGGCGTGGAAGGCCGAGCTGGACGGCAAGGCGCGGGTCCTTGCCGAGGATCGCGTGGCCTTCACGAAGATGTAGGTGAAGGCTCGCACTTTGCTGAGGACGCTTTACGATAGCGGCCTGGAGAGCCCACTGGCCGGCACCGAGGACGGCCCCGCCAAGCTGCTTCCCTTCCTGGTTCACGCTCTTGAAGATGTTACCATTGGCCTTGGCCCTACAGCTGAGGCCGAGACACGTGTCTTGTCTTCTGCAGCGCTGACGCGGGTCCTCACCCACATCTATCTTCACGACCCCAACGTCGACCTCGACAGCCTGCTAGAGCCGGCGAGCGGCGAGCTTGCCGCTGCCGCTGCTGAGGCCGTGAAGGGTCGCGCGGAGGCGCTGCTAAGGAAGTTCCAGGCCTTCAGCACCAGGCCAAAGCGAGGCGCTGCCAGCTCTGCGGCTCCACAAAGCAAACCCGCTCCGCGCAGCTCCACCGCCGACAAGTGACTCCGTTGTGGCTCCTGTCCTGCTTTTAATTCCTGCACATGTACCATGCCTCGGGGAGGCGTTTAAACTTGTGTTTGGTATTGTGATAACAGTATGGACTGTAATATTTTCTTTTGAATTCCTTGAAATTTGCGCTCTCCCTACTTGCTCATGTTCTACGCTGGCAGAACCCGGCCCCACGCATACCTCAGCCGCCGTTAGCCCTGACCGGAAACCAGGACAGGACCAAGGAGTGAGGGGCTACGTGACAAGTTAGGCTCCTGAGTCGCGATGCTCAGGAGTCCCCCTTGGCGCACGAACAGCAAGTAGGGAATTGAGATGTGTGGGTGAATCTACCATTCCACGTCTGCAGAGCCCGGCCCCGCGCATACCTCAACTGCCGTTAGCCTTTCGGAACTAAGGAGTGAGGGGCTACGTGACCAGTTAGGCTCCTGATTCGCGATGCTCAGGAGTCCCCCTTGACGCCAAAATGGCCTTCGTACCTTGGCTCCGCTCAGGGAGAGATGCGCGACGAACCAGGCCCAAGGGGCCTGGCTGGGTGGCGTACGTCTGGGCGTGACCCAGGCGCAGCCCCATGCCCAGCCCCCTCGCGCGACACTCCCGAGGGGAGGCATTGCGATGAGACCAGACACTGAGCTCTGGGCTCCCTGAGGTTGATGCGGCCAAGGGCCACCCTCAGTTGTTTATCACCAGCGCGGAGCATAGCGCTTCCGTATGTGTACGTGCCTAGCCGCTCCTCGGCAGTGTCGTCAGCCAGCACAGAGCATGGTGCTTCCACTGGTGCATGGGAGGGGGCTCCCTCCGGGAGGAGCCCCAGGGCATATACAGCCCCACCCTGACACGTGGCCGGGACGGTAGGGCGTGAGGAGGTGTATCTGGGCACCCGTGAGCCAGCGCGGGACTCACGGGGCCATACCTCAAGGCGGGTTGCGCCTGGCACTGGGCCTTAACTTGTGATGTGTTCCTGCAAATTTGGCCAGATGCCAATGCTCTACGTCATCGGGTCCCGGCCCTCGAGCTGGTCTCAGCCATCGCTGGTTTGCCGGGGCGCGATGCCGTGGGCAAAGCCAGAGGGTGAGGGCTGGAGAGCCGGTAGGAGCCCTGAGTCGCGATGCTCAGGTACCCCCCCCCTTTAACGCGCAAGCTTGGTTAGATGTTGGCGCTCTACGTCCTCGGGTCCCGGT